>NC_141088.1:11772678-11992678 GCF_041138505.1 Cibotium barometz | reverse complement strand
TTTATAAAATATATGTATGTGTATGTGTTGATATAAATATACATATATGTGTATATATATGTATATATACACTCATATATATGTGTTATATTCATGTAATTATATTTATCTTTTATATGTGTGTGTATGTGTAGTAATTATATATATATATAGTTATCTTATGTGTGTGTATAATATATTTATGTATTTGTGTATGTGTGTTTGTCTATGAGTGTGTGGTTGTTGTTGTTATTGTGTGTATGTGTAGTAATTATATATATATATAGTTATCTTATGTGTGTGTATAATATATTTATGTATTTGTGTATGTGTGTTTGACTGTGAGTGTGTGAGTAAAACACACATGTACACACACAAAGGTTAAGCACCCAAATGTATAGGTCCAAACATCCATGTACACACACAATGTATTCGCATTAGTATATTTGACACACCTTGACATATATAGTATTCATGCTTCTACTTACTTATATAATTGTATGTATAATTGACAGATGGAAGAGGTGACTAGCATTTTTTTTAGCACATGAGAAGCACTCTTTCCTTTGAGGAAAGGGTGAATTTGGTTGCCAAGTTTGAGCATCGTTATTTCCATGTTCCAAGTTGGCCAGTTTATGTTGTTAATTGGAACGATGTTTTCCAAATTACTACACGATAAGATTCAGATAAATTAGATGAAAATATTACGCTCATGATTATTCAAGAAAACCTAGGCTTGATTGATCGTTTATGAAATAGACTATAATGTCCATGGTGATAGAGATCAAGCACAACAAGTATTCGATGAGGTCATCAAATGTGTCCCAAAGCATAAGCTTCTTTGAAAATAAACATGGTTGTGTTATTATTTAGTAACCATTGGTGGTAGATTGTATAAGTATTTTTTATTATTTCTTATTATCTCTAAGTATAAAAAATTGTTATTATCTCTATGATTGTTATTCATATATAGCTTGATTATCTTTCATGCCAAGAAATGTCATTAAATATCTTGAAGTTGACCTATGACAATATCAAATTGTAGGATGATGCCAGAATTGGGCTTTTTTGGATATCATTGTAGCCCAAAATGGGAAGTTCTTAGCTTTGATGGGTGGGATGATATTAATCCTCGATACATTTATATAGTCTTAGATCCTTACAGGCTAGATGACAATCTTAAGCTTTTTTTAATCAAAGAGACATTGGAATTATTAGATGGCTTTTACATTGTGGGTAGTAGATGTAGGCCGAGGAAAAGTGCTTCATTTTTAGATGGCTTTTACATTGTGGGTAGTAGATGTAGGAGCTCTGAGGAAAAGTGCTTCATTTTTAGGAAAATATTGAAATGCATTCCATTGAAAAAGTTGGTAAAGATAATGTAATAAGATTTAAGATTATTGAGATGGATGGGTTCTCTCTCTCTCTCTCTCTCTCTCTCTCTCTCTCTCTCTCTCTCTCTCTCTTCTATATGTTTGATTGTTTGTCTGTCTCTGTCTCTCTCTAAACCAATGCTTATTATTGCGCTTTACTTTTATTTAGTGTGAAATATAGTTAGGAGAGGGTGAAAAAAATAGAGAGATCATACATTTGTTATTTTATGTATCTTTGTATGTGAATGTGATGCATAAAAGAAAAGAGAGAGAGAGAGAGAGAGACTGGCGGAGAGAGAATTGTGTACATCAATATTTTTTTATCTCTTTTATCTTACGGGTGTTTTGTTGTTGATAATCTGATTGCAAATAATGGTGTAATATTAATATGTTAGAAACCTCTCAAAGGTGATAGAAGCAGAAATCACTACACGTACAAACATTGGAGATAGAGTCTTTATTTCCAAGATAACATTTGTGCCTGCTATGCTTCAATTGCCGTTTGACATGAGAAGGAGATAATTTCCTGTCAGGTTAGCTTTTGGTTTGTCAATAAATAAGTCCCAAGGACAAACATTGAGTGTATTGGGACTTTATCTGGCGAGACAAGTATTCACACATGGACAACTGTACGTCGCTATGTCACTTGTTAGATCATCCAATGCAGTGAAAGTGTGTGTAAAGCATATTGTGGAATATAAAAGTGGCACAACCGGTCCAAATGAAGTCTTCACCAATGTTGTCTATACAAGGAGGTTTTGCAAATGGCATGCCGAAGAATTTAAATGTAAATGGCAATTTGCAAATGTAAGAGACTACATTTATACCTATCTTTGTGTAATGAAGGAAGCATTTGATTGGAGAATGTTTCTAAAGGAGTGCAAGTGCAGTCTTTGATTGCTTTTGGATTGCTTTTATATACAGTACCCTTATATTGTGTGTGTGTGTGTGTGTGTGTGTGTGTGTGGTTATATATATATATATATATATATATATATATATATATATATATATATATATAGAGAGAGAGAGAGAGAGAGAGAGAGAGAGAGAGAGAGAGTTATATTTGATATCAGGGATATATTGCTTAGGATGGATGTGGCAAGGAGATCATTTTCGTTCGTTTATGGTGATGGACAAGATATTGAAGGTAAATATTTTAGACGTTTGCTATAATTTAGGTATTATTGTTTTTCAAGATTTATTTAATATTCAGGCTGAATTGTACACCCTCCATTTTGGGAAGGCCAAGCAACAACTTCTCTAATAATCGAACTGTTAGAGAGCACTGGTGTTTTATATACAAACTTCCTTTTTATGTAGTTTTTGTGTTTTGTTTGATTAATTTATATTTTTATTGAAACATTCCTTTACAATAGGGAATATCTTCCCTTTTAGAACCTAGATTATTGTTGGGTTTGTATGGTCAAGATATTTACGATGAGAGCTTTGGGCTCCTAGGAATTTATAATATACGATTATGGAAGGTTGCAGATCAACCTCATGTACGTGTAATGTTTGTGGATTATGAAAAGCCTGATAAGTTAGATTTTCGGTGCATAGGCACTGGTGGACAATACATAATTTTTTGATTTGCTGTTTACAAGCCTGTTCAAACGCCGTTTGCCTCAAATATTGATCCACCAAATGAGTTTTGTAAGCTTTTATCCTTATCCAACTTTTTTCTACGAGAGTTATATTTTCAATGCTAATATTTTTTATGGCATACATTTTGCCAGATGGAGGGGTGGGGTATAGGCTACCAAGGAGAGATAATCCAGTTGTCCAAAGATTTTTTTGAGGTTGTGTTAAGATACTCATCATTTTATGGGTTTGTAATGCTAGATGTATATTTATATACCAAGTTTGGTACTTTAGAAGCTTCTATATGGATATATATGGCAATCACGATGTTTTTATATATTAGTTTGGCAAGTTGAGGGCGATGTATACATATATGTATGTGTGACTAGTATCTATGGATATTATGGGTGCGTGTGCATACACAGACACATATTTACATGTGTGTATGTGACATGCACACATGCATTCATAGGCGCGCACATACTTACACATATCTTTCCGATTGTGGCATGTATGGTTTCAATGGATTTCACGTACACATACTCATACCTACATGTACATACATATGCATGTTTGTGTGTAACTTGATGATGCCTAGCTTCTAAAAGGAAAGGAAGGGTGATTTTACGCATATTTTTTCTGCATGTACCTACATGGAAAGGGTGGTTGCAAGATCAGGGTGCCCAGTTTTGTCCACTCAGGCACCTTGTAAACAGTAAAAAAACAGGCATTTGTTTACCTTTAGTGGCTAATCTCTCCTAGTAAATGAAGGAATTTCGTTTCAAGTTCTTTTGTTGGAACATCATATTCAAAGTTGGAAATATAGTTGCATAATTTGATTAAGCATTAGATGGTCAAAAGTCCTCATTTTCTTAGGTATAAGGTCAATGTATACACCTTGTCCCAAATTTGAACTGATTCCATAAAATGCTAATATCTTTTACATATAAACTCATATGAGATTCCCACTTTGTACCTTAGATCTTCACATAATATGGAGCTTAACTTGATTTTTCAAGAAAATTTTAAGATATTTGTCTATTTTCTTTAAATATTTCAAGGTCTCTAAAGTGTTATAATATACGCCTGTTTTTGTACCCACAATAGCTACCACTTAAAATCCTCAATCTTGTAGATCAAAAGAGTGGGTAGATACTAAGACATTAGTAGAATGTGGTGGTTAGTAAAAATTGCAAATCCAATGGTTGGATTTTTAATGATCTCTTTTTCAAAATTCTTCCAGACTATCAAAAGGCCTGCAAATATTAATAATCTAATTAGTAAAATTACATTTTTGATGTGAATCATCTAAAACCTATAGGGACTAGTGTACTTGTAATGGTGCATCTATGGAAAAATAAATTGGATCACTCTAAGTATGGAAAGATCATTTGTTTATTATTTCATCATATTTTTGATTAATTTTGATTAATTAGACTAATTTATATTAATTTAAGTTATATTAGGTTAATTTAAGGGCAAGTGTATTTTTTATTATTTGCTTGATCTAATTTTAAGTACCTTGCCCCCCAAAATTTTCTCTCCAAGCTATGTCCCAGTTCTGCATAAACTGGACAAAACTGGATACCCTGATCTTGCAACAGCCCGAAAATGCTTCCTTGAAAATGTAAAATGCTTCTTGCCCTTCGGAGACGGGTCCCGACACTAGTCATATGAACAAGGACATACTAAGAGAACTAGCGGCGGGAAGGGGTCCAAGAACAATATAGTGGGCTGCTTAAGTTAGGATTTGCGAATGTAGGCCTCAACCACCTCTGAGATACCGGCCTCCTCTAGTGAGGAGGCTTTGATTTCTATGCTGGCACATGCCAGAGGCTATACTCCCCTTATGGCAAAAGTGCAAGTGCCACCTCGATTATAGCTTTAGAACAACCAATAGGGCGCATGGGGGTAGTCATCATGCAGCGGATCTAATTCAGCTCAAGTCCCATGTATGCAACATAGTGACTTCACAAAAGCGCTTGTCCTAATGGCCTCTCTTTTTAACCAGGGAGTACATAACCCTTTGTCTCATTCCCTCTCATATGCTGACACCTTGTCCTTCAACACAGTGGATGCCACTATCATGCGGAGCTTTTGTTGCAAACCTCTAAACCACCAAAGCCAGCCCTTTTAGTGACCCCCTAAAGAAAGTCTTCTCTACTCAAGTTTCTCTCCCCATGGACCACATGTGACTTGAGTTCAAGTGCGTAATGGATTGTGGGGCGTATCTTTACTTCACAGGATGTATCCCTGCAGCACGAGGAAGACTTCAAGAGGTGGTTCTCCACAGCCTTTCAAGGTAAAGCTTCTCTGGTTCACTTTCATTTTGTTGGTAAAGGTTTCTTCTAGGTGTTGGTTGAGTCAATGGTACAGAGAGACATTGTCTGTTCTGTGGTCCCCTACTACAACAACGGTAGTCTGGTGCACATCATTCCTTGGTATCTAGTGTTCAAACAAGAACATGTGCTCCAGAACGAGTGCCCGTGTGGGTTAACTTCCCAGACCTAGCATACTACCTATGGGCTGAGGTCCTTGTGGTGGCCGGTGTGCTTGGCAAAGTGCTTTACACACCCCCTTTGGAACACAATGAAGGGTAGGACCAAGGTGCTCCTGTATACTATGGGATAGAAGGAATGCCATCCCAGACGTCCTTTTGCTTTTGACCCCGGAAGGGATTGAGTTTAATGTCTCTATCTGCTTTGGAACATTCCCAAACTCCTGCTATACAAATGCAAGCAAACTGGCCATTTTGCGAAGGTCTACCCCCAATCGAGTCAAGGAAATAACTCTACTACAAGTGAGGACTTTAAGAAAAATGCAGATTCATCATGGACTCCTGCAGAAGCCACCCCCGCTCTCGCATCTCAAACGCCGACAGCAGAGTTGTCATGAAAAAGAGATAGAGAACCGCCCAAAGATCAGGGGTATGGGGTGGCAGGTTAGAGCAACCCAATATGCGCTCTGTTGCATCCTAAAGACACTAATATTCCCTTGTAGGGGCAAGGCAAAGTGTCTCTCAAGAAGGAAGCCCTTATTTTGGGTAACAAATATGATGCACTGGCTGCCTTTGAGCCCATTGAGCTGGATATGTCTCAAAATGTTTAATATGTCTATACACACAAAGGTGAAAATCATCACCTAGAACATCCAAGGGATGTGCTCCACCAAGAAGAAAAGAGAGGTTTTGGATCTCTGTGTGATAAATGGCAAGCTGATTTCCTGTGTCTGCAGGAACTGAAAATCGGAGGTGGCCATCCCCTCAATGTGAGGGGTGGAATTTCTTCTTGCATGCACTAATACACCCCGTCACACCGGGCGGGAGGGACAGCCATCTTGCTCAAGCCGGTCTGGACGACATACACTGAGCAATTTAGAGAGGAGAACGGCCATGCGTTAGTGCTGAAGGTAAAAAAACCCACTACTAAGTTTATCCTATGCTCTATTTATGCACCTAATGACTCTCCTAAGAGCGGGTAGGCCTCGGGGAGCGCCTAGGCGCAGTACTTAAGGGGGAGGATGCCATCATTACTGGCGATTTCAACATGGTTGGGACAGCAGCACCTAACCACTTGCTACTAAGGCTCATCTCCAACCTCGGGCTCAACCTCTACAACTGACTGAGGCTGGCTAGCTAGAACAACCTATGCGCCATGATTAATGATGCATGCAGATGTGGAGAACTATCCCAGAAGGTGAACTGGGGGCATATCAAGCTCATCCCAAAAGGAGCCCACAGGCAGGTGGGCCGGGACTGGCACCCTCTCACTGTGCTTAACACTTCTTGTAAGGTATTTACTAAGGCTCTTGCACTCCGAATCAAGTTCATTATACCTAGAGTTTTGGGCCCTTAATAAATCAAATGGGCAAAGGCGGAGAAACTTTTCAAGGATTTTATGTGGAGCAAAGCCAAAGGCAAGGGATGGCATGCAATCTCGTGGAAGCAAGTACGTTCACATAAGCAGAAAGGTGTTGCTCCCATGGGATGGCATCCAATCCCGTGGGAAGCAAGTATATTCACCTAAGCAGAAAGGTGGATTGGGCATCACCAACCTAACTATGAGCCAGGACTCTCAATCTCAAATGGTTGTAGAAAATTGAAACGTCCCATCCCTTTGGGGGGGGGGGTGATTACCTGGTATTTCATTCAACATGCCACGGGGTTACCTAAAATACCAACATGCCACAAGGTTACCTAGAAAATGGCCAAGTTTGTCATGGTGGCACAAGCTTGCCTCCATAGGAAAATGCACAGTCAAACACTCCACCTTAGTGCATGGGTTGCGGGCAAGGTGACGAAATATTCACATCCCTAAGGTGGATTGGCCAACGACCCCTCACTGGAGACGGAGCCTTGGGTGAAAGTATCCGGTGCTCATTATGCAATATGGAGACGGAGCCTTGGATGAAAGTATCTGGTGCTCATTATGCAATACGGAGGGTGGTAAGTCACAAGCGTGCTGCTACACATCAACCAAGATTGCAAACTTCACAAGAAGGGCTTGTAAATATGGAAAGACATGTGGGATAGTAGAATGGCCCAATGGCTTGAGTGGGATGATATTACCCGATAGTTTGGTCTCTCCAACTCATCCCATATGCGGTACCTCTAATCTTCTTGCTGAAGTGCTCCCCTTATGATGGCCAACTGCTATAAGTTTGAAGCTTCAGAAATGGCTTGTTGCCAACTAGGCCTCAGATATAGGGAAATCACTCTCGGACATGAAAGGGGTTGACATCCACAACTGTCGAGTTAATTGGTTTGACAAGTTATCCCACAAGTGGAATATCCCCAGCACTGCCTAAACATGGGCATGGCGCACCACTACAATGTGGACAACCACCCCATCTTTCTGAATCAATGTTTTTATCTGGCATATGCTGCGCCTAAAGCTCCCCACATGGGATAGGCTTGCCAACTGGGCCCCAATTTCACCACTCTACTCTTTTTGCAACACACATATAAGGAAACTGCACTCCACATCTTTTGGGCCTTCCCAAATGCCTCGGCGCTATGGAGAGGCACTAGGAAATTGTGGTACCCAACACCAATCTGCATGGAAGTATGCATTGTTGGGTGATACTAAGCTCCTCAACCCGGCCCTACCTTGCATCTGGCCTTGGATTCATTATATTGTTCTCTATCAACTCTAGACGTCCAAAAATCAGATAGTATTCCATCGATGCCTTCACATGAAACATCCTAAGTGGAAAGTTGACTCCTTTTTAATAGAACTACAGGTTCTAATAGGCTTGTAGTACATCTAAAAGCTGCTGGATAGTACTAAGATGCAGTTACTACTAAGACCTCTACTTATATCACAACAGAGGCAATATTATCCACTTTTGTAACTAAATCTTATTAATATGAACTCATTTTCTCTTGAAAAAAAAAACTATGCCTTAATATTGTTCTACTGCTAGTAAGAGAGTAAAGTTGTAGCGGCGTGATCATATGTCCAAGTTCGGTCTGCTTCAAGTGCAGGTCCATGTGCCCTTCTATTTCATTTTCCCCATCTCTTTGGAGCTTATGCGAGATCCCCACATCACCTTGAGCTCCGGATAGACCTTCAACTGCTCCAACATCGAGAAATGGCTGGAGACCGGGCACAACACATGCCTGGTCATGCGCCAAACGATAGTAGACATGGTGGACAAGGAGGAGCCCATCCCCAACCACGTGCTCCATCGCATGATCCAGAGCTAGTGTGTGCAGAATAAGAGCATGGGCATATAGTGTTAGAATATAACCTTAGTCGTAGGACTTTAGTCTTGAGCCATCAATAAAACTTACTTTAGTCTTGAGCCCGATCAATGAAGGGTGGATAAAACTTATCCATAAGAGAAGAATGACTTGAGCAATTGGAGACCTATTACCATGTTCTTCCTTAAACACATGGGTGCAGGTCAGCACTTCATCTAGATGGTGAATGTAATGTCAATGGTGTGCTCTCTGGTGCTTTCTCCTTGACCAAATCTATCAGACAAGGCTGCCCTCTAGCACACTGCTATTGCTGCAGATGGTCTGAACTGGCTGATTAAAGATAGGAAAGGGGAATGAATGGTATCTCTCTTCCCAACAATAAACAGCTATGCACCCAAATGTTTGCTAATGATACTAATGCCATGGTTTCCAATAATGAGCTAAGCATTAAGTGCTTTTGAGATTTCTTGGACATTTACTGCAGGGCTTCTGGCTCAGTCATTAACCATAAGAAAACAGGTATTTTATTACATTTTTAGTTCTAACAACTTCTTGGACCATAAATGGTAACACAACTGTTTGTAATAAACTACCCTTGTATATAACTCTCAACACAAGAGCAAGTAATTCAATCATTTTTGTTTTAAATGTTCAGCCTTCATTTTGTCTTTCAACACTGTGCTTTCTAGATTATGCTAGTTTTTACATGGTATCATCTGTTTTAGAGAACTAGGTAGTCTTCTTTCCATTTAGTTAGCCTTCCCTCTATGTGTGTTTGCCTTGTCTGTTGATCCGGACCTCACCCATGGCTTCCACTCAAGGTGCTAGCAACGTGATCCTACCTTTAGTTGTTCTTGACCCTGTGGCAAATTCCATAGCTTCATGCATCTACCACATCGACAAGCTAACTCGCACAAACTATCTTGTCTGGTGTGTTTACATGGATCTCCTCCTTCATCTCTCTGAGCTCTGGTCATTAATTGATGGCTCTACACCAACCCCACCTGCAAAATAGCTCAAGTGGCTCTTGATGCTTGGAAGAAACGGGACATTGCTGCATGTATGGAGATCATGCTCCATCTTGGCGACCGAGTCAAGTGTAACTTATGCGCACCCTTACCACCTCCAAAGGTGTACGGGATTTCTTGCGTACCACTACGAACACACCGATTTGGCGTCTCAGGTAACCTTAGGCAAGTGTCTAGTAAACACTAACCTGAGTGAGACTCAATCTGTGGGCCAATTCCTTGAAGATTGGCAAACCCTACTAGATGAAACAACAATCTTGTTGTTTTTGCAGCATCTGCCTACACAAAAGAGCAACATACACCTCTACAACTGTTTGCCACAAGCCTTGGTTGCAAATCATCCCTTCCAGATGGCGTGTGGTATTTTGATATGGGTGCAGCTCACCACATGACTCATCATCTCTCATGGCTCATCAACTGGGCTTACATTAAATATCAGGGTGCTTGCATACGTGGCACACCACGGGCCCAGTCACCCGGTCAATGGTCGGTGATGTGACGGGCCCATTTGTAGACATATGTCCATAACATATTATGCACATGTGTATATCACGAGTGTGCACGCAGGAGCTTCGCCTCCCTTAGCAGGGACCTGGGTGTTCGAATCCCAGCAAATGCACAGACATACGGACGTGTGTCCATAACTCTTTTGCACCATTGTCTAGACCGAGGTGGTCACCGGCTAGGTGACCGCTCATGCTGGGGCCCGCGGGGTGCCACACGTATGTAGGTACCCCGAAATTTAACATAAACCCATCAACTGCACGCCACTCATGGTACCTCTCTCAATTCACCTCGACGAAGACAATGTATGTACTCATGCTAAAGGATTTGGTGATATTCAAATAGTCTTACATGATGAACAGTGCACCATCATTCGTCTATCATGTTCCATCCCTTACAAAGAACCTACTCTCAGTGAGAGGTGATGGCAAATGGAACCAGTATAGAGTTTCATCATCAGTATTGTGTGATTAAAAGCCGCCTCAACATAGGCCAAATGCTCTACATGAAGTGTCCTCAGCAAGGCCACCTCTATCGTCTTGGTGTGACACATGCTCTTGCCCAAGCTCTTGCAGCAGTTCGCCCTACAACAAATCACACTGAAACTCTCTAATGGAACTACCGACTTGGTCATTTGAGTCATCAGGTTCTCCGTCATATACAACATCACGAATTGGGCATGGGTTTTAATTTTAGGCTCACACCCATTGATCTGTATGAGGCTGCGTCTATGGCAAAGCCTAGAACAAAAGATTTCATCGCTCAACTTCACCAACAACCCATCTGCTTCAACTTGTATACTTTGATATTTGTGGGCCCATGGATACTTTTTCCCTTACATGGTCAAGATATTTTGTGACTTTTATTGATGATTTCACTCACTCACACTAAGGTCCTTGGTCACTTTGTGAGTTTTATTTATGAGTTCACTCACTCACACTAAGGTCCTTGGTCACTTCAAGATCTAAAAGGCCCAGGTTGAGAACCAACTTTAGATGAAGATTAAGACCATTCGCACCGATAATGGTGGCAAATATGTCTCTATACCATTCATCAACTACTACAATCAAGAGGGCATTATCCTTCAATTTATAGTTCCATACAACCCCCAACAGAACAGTGTGGCTAAAAGGAAGAACCGTACTCTACCGGAAGCTACAATAGGAAAACTCCATGCCCCGACTGCATGCCCCTACTCCTCGTTGCATGCCCCTACTCCTCGTGGTCAGGTCCAATAGGGAAACTAAATCCACGTCACCTACAATTGGCCAACCCCCCACTTCATGGGCATGTTCGCCCATGACACCACATTCCCAACTTTCATACTTCACACTCGCCCACCCTTTCCCCAAATGAGCTGCAATCTTCGTCAACTCTAGCCATATATGTGGAGCAACAAGAACTAACTCCACCCCATGCACACTCTTCACCCAATCCATCCTCATCAACTCTTTCTCCTCGGGCGGATTTAGCTTCTTCGCCACTAATTGCCAGTCCATCTCAAGGGTCAACCTCTCAAGATGCTTCCTTTCCCCATCCAAATTCTTCAACGAGATATCATCTCTTGGAGGATATCTATGCACAATTAAATATTGTTGCTAGGGGCTGAGCTTCCTCTTGAGTCTGAAGCTCTCAACCTTCCTGATGAAGTCAGTGGAAGATGCCCTCTCTAGACCAGTTGCTACATTCTGGCGTCAGACCATGGACACTGAGTATGAATCTCTGCTCCAAAATTGCACATGAAGTCTAGTCGACCTTCTTCCTGGATGAAGACCAATCACCTGCAAATGGGTACTTCGTCAAAAGTTTCGCCTAGATGGGACTGTGGAGTGCTACACAAAGCTCGAATTATAGCACGTGAATTCTCTCAGGTAGTAGGTTTCTATTATGAGAATACATTCTCTCCTATCATTGGCATGACCTCATTCAAGATCCTCATTGCTTTGGTGGCTCACTTCGATTACCCAATTCACCAAGTAGATGTCAAAGCCACTTTGCGTGCTCAAAGTTCCCGATGAAAAGATTCACGGATTAGCCGAAAGGTGTTCACTTTCCAAAACTATGATGGCAAGAAAGATGCATGAGTACTTATTACATGGCTTAGCCAATTGGATGATTCTTTTATAGGCAAAAAATTCTCAGAAAAGGACAAGGTTAAGTATGCTTGTAATCACTTGAAAGTGTTGCTTTATGGTGGAATGTGATTAAGTAGGGTAAACATCGACCTTTGACATGGAAACTTAAAGAAACACTCTCTACCTTCTCAATACAAGGCTAAAGCGTGTCAACAATGGGACACTTTACATCAGGACAAGAAAGAGAATGTCCAAGCCTACATCGACAAATTTTGGGACATTCTATTATAGGTTCAAGTGATTGAGGAAGTCAAGAAAAAAGAGCAATGAAGAAATTCATTGTGTTAGACTTAAGCCTACTATTAGGGCTAACATCAATATGTTTCATCCTTATGGTCTTAGTTGTGCTATGGATCTCGCTTTAAATTCTAAACGTAAAACTTCTATTTCTAAAGATTCTAGGATGCAAGAAAAGTCTTTTACAAAATATTCTAAACCATCTTTTACTTTTCTACTTTTGATAAAATCTAGGATGCACAAGGGTAAAGATGTGGTCAAAGGAGATGCTCGGAAAGATGACAACAACAAACCCTCTAAAGAATGGAATCATCGAGTGTTTCAAATGTCACAAGGAAGGACACCTTGTGCCAGACTATCCCGAGAAGAAGAAGAACTCTACATCTGTGGCTCGTCTCAATGTTATTGAAGAGAATGACAATGATTTTGATCTTGATTATTCGAACGAAGATAAGCTTTTTAATTCATACTTTATTGAGAATTCAAGGGAAACTTAGGCACTAAGATAGATTTTTCCACAACTTTCCATCCAGAAACAAATGGACAAATTGAAGTTACTAATAACACTATCTTGGATCTACTTAGAGCCTATGTTGTCCAACAACCTAATTCATGGGATAAGTACATTCATCTTCTCCAGTTTTCTTACATAATACTCCTCATTCAGCTATATACTAATGTGGTCGAGCATCTTTCAAAATTGTGTATAGAAAACCCTTGCCTATTCCGACAACTAGACTTTCCCACAAAATCGAAGCTACTGATCAATATCGATTTTAGTAGCGTTTTGAATTATGTAAAACATTCTATTGCACATGCTCAAGAATAACATGTAAACATAAATCTATATCTTTTGAAATTGGAGATTATATACTTTTGAGAATTGAGAAGCCCAGACTTAAGAGTGTTGAAAAGTTCCCCACTATTAAGCTCGCCCCAAGATTTTATGGACCTTTTAAGGTGATTCACAAAATTAATGATGTTGCTTATAGACTTGAATTACCTTCTCATTGGCAGATTCACAACTCATTTCATGTGAGTTTGTTAAAACCTTTCAAGGGATCACTTCCCATTCATCCTGTGTGTAAGGAATCACCTCTTATTGATGATTGGTAAGGAAGAAGTTTTGATTCCAGATATTATCATTGATCATCACATTACATCAACTCATACTAAAAATAAATATATTAAATATTTGGCGACTTTCCAAAATCATCCTGTGTCTCGTGAATATGCAAGATGGGTGCCTGAGAAATACTTTTGTGCCTTCCCTGAGATCCTCTGTTCTTTTCAACAAACCCAGAATTGAGGTTAATTGCAAACTCAGGCAAGAGGGAATGCTATGGGAATATATTTTAAGCTCTCTTAAAAATATTATTCTACCCTCTTAGATAATTCAAGGATGCTTGGATTATCTTTGCGCAAGCCAAATCATGTTAATATCGTGGATGACGCCATTATAAATAATAATACGTTTGGTATATATTGACGTATGGTTGGAGCCTCCAATGTTTGTTACAGTTTGTTTCTATGGAAGGGTGATTCCTGGGTTACTTACGCTTGGCAAACATGTGTGTGGTCATGGTTTGTATACTTATGAAATATTTGTTTACCAATTTATTGTCAATTATTTTATAAGTGAAGAGGATTCAGAAGATTGAAGAGAATTCGCGCATTATTATTTATTGGCACACATTTTTGTAAACAAGATTTGTATATACATGTGCTAGCTTGTGCACATTTTGATTTATTTTGGAAAGCCTTGGTTTTTCAAGCTTAGACTTGAACTTTAATATTTTTGTAAAGCGTGATATGCTTTAACCCTAGCCTCAATTTATGGGCACTCTATTTTGAGCATGAGAGAGTACCATGCAAGTAAAAGCACCTTTTTGTAATTTTGGAGGCTTTAGCCTATTTTGGGAGGAATAAGAATTATGTAAATACTCGTGTGGGAAAGAGGCCAGACACATGAGGGGGCATGATTTCACCCAATGTTCGAGGCATTACCTTGAGCTAAGTATTTAAATTATTTGTTATTCATTCAAATCTTAAATATGTTGAATTTGTGGTCTTTTGATGTGTTAAGTGGGTTGAATAATCTATTTCCTTGCAAGTTCCTATTTCCTCTATTTTCCTAGAATTGGATCCGTGTCATAACCAATCAAGAAAAAAGCCCTATCCTAAAATTTTGGAGGAGAAATTGTTACAGAAAAACCCTATGGGCATTAATGTACTAGAATCAAATGATGATCACTAATAGATTAAAGTATTATAATAGGAATTGAAAGAATAAGGCTAGGGAAAGAAAGGACTAATAGTGATCAAATTAAAGAGACAAAGTCCTTAAGATTATGAAAGAATTGTCATCTCACCGATAAAAAAGAATGGATTCAATCAAGAGAAGAAACCAAGGTTGGGATTGGTTGAGATATTTTTTGAAAATTGTAAGAAAAGAAGAAGACTCTAGCTATACGTGCATAAGTGTGCACTAAAGAATGACCGTAATACTCTTAAAGATTTTTAACATTAAGGTAAGAACGAGATAAGAGAAGTAAATAGATGACCTTAAAAAGACCCTGTTTGTAGATGAAGGACTCTACTCTAAAGCTAAGATCAATGACCTTAGAAAGACCCTATTTGTACGTGAACGACTCTACTCTAAAGTTGAGATCAATGAACTTAGAAAGACCTTGTTTGTACATGGACTCTACTCTAAAGATGAGATGAATGTGACCTTTTGAGAATCGTAATCTCTTAAAAGAACTTGGGAGTGACCCCAAGAAAAGGAATGCCTTGAGAAAACCTCACCATAATTTATGTAGCTTGAAGAAATTCAACTTGCTTGGAGCCTTGATTGGAGAGTTGTGGTCTCATCGAGCTTGCGACGATGGTTTACCCTATTTTGGGGACATAGACATGCTGCTTAAATCCATGTCTTTGGAATTACTACTTGGACACTGTATTCGTGTGATGCATATGTGTTGTTTATTTATGGAAGACTATGAAGGCACCACATAGGTTTAAGGATTTTGGTGTAGGGGTGCATCACATAAAGGCAGTCATCTGAGACCTTGACCCCTCTCAGCTGAACTTGGTGTACTTCTAGTGTGATGAACAAAGAAGCAACTTTTGAGTGAAATGGGTAAGGTAGTACTTGGTGGCTAAGTATCACATAGGTTTATGGATTTTCGTGTAGGGGTGCATCACATAAAGGCAGTCATCTGAGACCTTGACCCCTCTCAACTGAACGTGGATGTACTTCTCGCACAATTAGTGTGATGAACAAAGAAGCAACATTTGAGTGAAATGGGTAAGGTAGTACTTGGTGGCTAAGTATGCATGTTGGTACTAGATAGACATGGCTCTCTCCTGATGCTGATACTTGGAGTGTTCGTGATTTTGGAATAGGTGATATAACTGATAGAAGCAACTCCTAGGATTATGGCACTTGTGTTGAGGTGGATGTGAAACATACATGGCTCCTTTGGTTTAGGAGTTTTTGAGCTCATTGGTGCATGTCATCCTGGTTTGAGGACCATGATCGTGATGTGAGGAAATTAATGTTGATGATGTGACACTAAAATATTACCTTGAGCTATGTGATATATACATATGGAATATGCATAATATGAAAAGAACTTACGATGCTATGATTTCTTTTATGAAAGGAATGTTTTCAAAGTGTCAAAAGATTGAACATGGCACCTCAAGCACGCATGGCTATGGTGTGAGTAACCGTAATTATTGTGATTAAAGAACACTAATACAATGGAAGGTGTAGCCTACTTAACAACATAATGATGATCCTAATGACTTAATCAAGCTTGATTCAAGCATGATTAGGTTATAAGATAGAAACTTGTACTCGTAGAGAGGCTTGAGAGCTACTTGTATTCATTGCTTGAAAATGACCCCTTTTTATGAGGAGGGTACACCTCTTGCAAATGTGCTCATGTGGGATAATTTCCAAGTGTGATGTGTTTGCATGCTCCTGGTCCTGATCCTCTACTCATACCTTGCCTTCAATGGCACCACAAATCTCAACACCCCCCTTGGTGCCATGATGTATAGGCCTACAAGGTGGTTGGATGTGAGTTACAAAAGATCCATCACTCCCCTTTAGTGCAACATGCTACTTAAGGTGGTCAAGTGTGGTATTACAATACGTCATCACCCCCTGGGTGCATAAGTTGCTACCCTCAAGTGGTCAGGTGTGATAAAAACAAAAGACTAGGTCTACTCATTTGGTGACCTTTTACAATTATGGGCTAAGGTGGTGAGGCTTATCGATGTAGCTTTGGTTTTATAAGAGATGCTCATCAGAGGGGGTCTTCTCTTTGCTTGAAGACTCCACATGGTTGGCTTCCTGGTTCTTCAGTATGCATTCAGTGTCCACATTTGGTCTTGTGTTTGAGTCTTCATTCACTTTTGAAGTGTCCTTTTCTTCCATAGTGGTAACATTCTTTTGTGCCCTTGTTGGTGCAGAACGCTTGTTCCCTTGTGGTACTTTCTGTTCCATTCTTTAGCCACTTCTCTTCTTCAAGTAGGGATGAAACACAACCCTTAAATGTTGGTTCAAGTAAATTCTTTAGAGTGGTCACTAGTGCACCATATTCGTCAGGCATAATTTTTAGAATTATGGCAAGTGTATCCTTTTCACCTATCTTTGCATCAATGTCATCCAATTGGGTCATGATGCTTTTCAATTTACTTATAAATTGTGCTAGTAGCTCACATAAAATTCTATTTTCAAATGGATTTCTTGATTTTTGGCCTTGGAACCAAATCTTAAATTTAACTCATCCCATGTTTGTTTTTCTGTGGTTTAGAATCAATGTGATAAATAAGGTTGGTGCCCAAGTACAATCCAATTAATGATAGGGCTTATTCATCTTTTTTAATCCAATCCTTGGTTGGATTAGCAGGTGCATTCTCCTTAATTAATTTTCATAGTTTTTTGTCTATGAGAAGATACTTCATTTATGTGGCCTAGGTGTGAAATCCTTCCCTAGAGAACTTCTCAAGATTTGTGATAGTGCTTGATGCCATTGCAAAGGGCTTACTAGAGTTTGACTCTCGACAGTGTCTAATTGTTAACAAGAGTGACAATTTGAATGTTATTGCAAGTAGATATATAATCCTGTGAAATTTGCTCTGAAGGCTTCCCAAAACCCAACTAAATGCCAAATGATGAATGTTGATGCTTATACAAAGCTAATATACCCCAAGGATTTTAATTTTACCCTCAGTTGAACCTAATTTTAACCAATCACCACTTAATAGCTATGTTTAACAAGTAAACAAGTTAATTAGCAGCATGACTAGAATTTGAAGGGCTTCATTGAAGTCATGTTAAGAAATCTTGATGGGGATTTTTTCATAGAGCTCTTAGCCTTGATGAGATATAAACGCTAGAGTAGAAGAAAGTAGCTCAAAACACCATGATTTTTGTCATCTGGTTTTTTGTTCCTCCCCGCACAACCAATGAGTCAAATGGCTCAATACTTCATATGTAGGAAGCGCAAGGCATACCCAAGGCTTCCCCAAGGGGGTTTAGCCTAATTCAATGCACACAGGGAGGATGGCGAAAAAGACCAGCAAACAGTGTGGCACATTTTTCAGGTAGCTAGCGATGAAATTTGCTAATTTACATGGTGAAGATGAGCAGCTTGATGTGAAGAAGATTCCCCTTGAATGGCTTGAGCAATGGCTGTAAGTATAAGGAGAATAGAGCTCTCCAAATTTGGTCCATAAGGAGGTGTGTGGATAAGCTTGGGATTAATTAGCTTGATGATCTTGATTAACACTAAGGACCTAAGAGATGTTTAGAGAGGGCTAAAGCTAAGCTAATGGAGAAGCTCATGAGGAGAGGGGTGACTGTGATACCATGTCAAAATATTTAGCATGGCACCTCAAGAATGCATGGCTGTGATGTGCTTAACCCTAATTATTATGATTAAAGAATACTAATCATATGGTGGGTGTAGTCTAATTAACAATATAATGATGATCCTAATAACTTAATCAAGCTTGACTCAAGCACAATTAGGTTACAAGATGGAAACTTGTACTCATAGAGAGGCTTGAGAGAGCTGCTTATATTCATTGCTCAAAATGACTCCTTTTATATGAGGAGGGTACACCTCTTACAAATGTGCTCATGTGGGATAATGTCTAAGAGTGTATGTGTGAACTTTTTTTTGAGTGGTGCGAGTGAGTAAAGTGGTTTTCAATTATGGGTAAGTAAGTTGACACCAGCTCCATAGGTCTAGTGGAGGGTAGAAGGCTAGACCCATGGGATTAGATGAGGCTAGGTTGAGCCTATAGATTTTGATTATGTAGAGAAAGGATAAAAAGTTGGAAAGGATGGACTCAAGTTTGCGGTTACTTTCCAAACTGAGTCAAATTTGTATTGTAGACTAAAAACTTGGGATTGAGTAGTTTAGTTTAGTGATCATGAACAAGGATAGAGAAATCACCTTCATAATCGAGAATTCATAACATCATGTTGAGCCTCAGGATCCACTCGATGTGACCTGCTTATGAGAATTATGAAGGGAAAAACACATGGAGGAATCACTTACCTTTTTTTACATAAGGATTGTTCTAGTGAGACTGAGAGGAGATAGAATAGCCAAGCATCATGATGTTGTGATATGAGGCCCCGAGTGAATCGCTCTACCCTTAGTGTGACCGAGTGAGACCTCGAGTGAGTTACTCTAGCCTTAGTGCGATTCCCCTACCATAGTAGTGTATAGATAGAGGGGTAGGGGTCTTGCAAAATGATGAAGAACAAACTGATGGAAAAGAGATAGATATAAGACTTAGCACAAGACATGAAGCCCTCCTCGTTGACCTCACCAACTTGGCATGGACCCCCACCTCTCCTATCTCTCTTCCATCTTCTTCCTCACCTCCATTAGCCCCCAGAGATTCCACCCCATCTCATCCCACAAATCCCAACCCTTTAATCCTTTAAAATTCCCTTACTACCTCCCCACCACCCCCTAACCTGCATTTACTAAAGTATTATTATGAACATATCAAATACTTGTATGAGAACCACATTATTATTTATGAAAACATGCTAAAAAAAAGGATTTTGGAAAGTGGACGAGGCAATGACTCTTGTCCCCCAAAAAAACCCTTTCTTCACTCTTTCACACACTGATGGCATTTTCAAAACCTTTGGTTCGTGACATGAAGATGCAGTTAGCTTTAGGAAGGGTGATATGTTATAGCATGGCCTTGCCACGTTCTATTTTATAGGACATTGTTGTGGAATCATTTTGCAATCGAAGCCTATCTTTTGTAAAAAAGCCATGTAATATTTAAAAGTGACCTTGTTTAAGCTTAATACATAAGATTAGGGAAGTATAGGACTTCATCTACATTACTTATTAGATGCTAGACTAATACATCAACAATAAACATAGTTGGCTAGACGTTTGTTGCTTGCACAGATAGAGCTCTCATCTTTCCACCCAGTTGTACTCAACTTTCCATTGTGTTCGTGTGCTTCTCGACACTCACTTCTTTTTGCCCTACTTACCAAGTGATGGCCTTCACACACTGGCCTAGGTTCACGCTTTGCGTGTTTATTGTACCGAGCTCCCCTAAGCCCTGTGCACACACATACACAGTCCTCTCTCTGCGTGTTTATTGTACCGAGCTCCCCTAAGCCCTGTGCACACACATACACAATCCTCTCTCTGCATGTTTCCCTGTCTCGACTATTAGCGACATCACATTTGTTAAAATCATGGATCAAGCTCTCCTAAACAACTTTCTAATAACAAGACATTAATCTAATCATATACTAATCCTACAGTTAATGACAACACTAATCAAAGGTGGATAAAAATGAACAAGACTCATTGTGATGATTGTGTGCTAATTAAGTTTAGACTCAAGTTTAATTAGGTTACATGATGGAAACATGTATTGAGAAAAAGACTTGAGATGTTGTGCTTGTATTCCATTGCTGGAAAAGTCCTCCTTTTATATGAGGAGAGTACAACTTAGCCTTTCTCTTGCATGTGGGATAATTCTCACTAGGTGATGTGGCTTCTCACACTCACTCCATATTTTCCTTGTGCTCTTTGGCACCCCATTTCTCAACACCCCCCTTAGTGCCAAATCTTTGGGCTACTCAAGGTGGTTGGATGTTTCTTACATAATGTTGTTTGAGTTTTTCCTTTCTACATTCCCCTCTGTGTTGTGAGCAACTTTGGCTCATGTGCTACTTTGGCACTTCCCCCCCTTAACCACTTGACCTATCTTTGAGACCTAGAGGTCGCGTCTCTAAGAGTGAGCGTTACAAATTTTGGCCATTTCCTTTACCTTGGCTACATCATTGGTGCCAGAGGGTGGTTACAAGAACTATTTGTAGGAAGTAGGATTTTTTTACCAACCCATTTTTGTTTAGAGATGGGTAATGAAAGGATTTCTTATTGCATGCTCATTTGGCCGCTTACAACATATTTGAGATTTTTCTTTGACGATGAGATAGCCAACATTCGTGGCTTGCATTGATTTTGTGAAGTCCATGTAGATGATGATCCAACCATTAAATATGGCATTGATGCCCATTGGTGTGAATTTGAAAGCACATGTTGATGTAGAGCTCATTTGCCCATGTGAACACTCTCTTACAAAGAGTTGTTTTCACCACACTCTTTAAAAAAAACCTTAGGGATTTTTTTATTTTTTTAAAACAAACCTTATCTGTGCAATCTGCCAGGTATCGTGGCTTCACTATAGCTAGAGTTTGTTGGCGTTGCTCTTCTTCACTCTGCTCTGATGCCGCGTGTTGCTCAGCTGCGTTGTGTGTTTAAGGGTACGCTAATTGCAGTCTGCTATGTGCGCTACAGTCTTCTTGATGGCATTGGAGATTACTGGTAGTGTTGAGACTGAGAATGCATCTTATTCATTTTGCTAGGGCACAACTGTGATTACCCTAGCAGTGTTGATGGCAATGGAAGTAGCTACAGTGATGGTACGTCAACAACACATCTACTGCGGATGTATCTTTGCCAGCTTCTCCTCTTTCTCTCCCTCGCTTTACTAATGCGCACAGTACCTTCTTTGTTGTGATGTTACCTCCCAACTTGCTGAATGCTAAGCAAGCCGCCTATTACCCTTACTTGTTGTTATCTTTCTTCTCTCTTTGCATAGATAAAATGATACAGCGGTGCTGCCCCCTTCCTAGCTCCTTTTTTTTTTTTACTGTGATGCTACTAGTGCTCTCTGTTTGCCAATGTTGCAGTGCGTGGTCTGGTCTTGTGCTATTGCAAACACCTTTTCTTTTGTTGTTTCCTTTGCTGATTCATTGCCTATGTAAGCATTGCTTGCATCTGCTTTGCTACCTCTTCCTTGGTTGATGAGCTTGACAACTACTCTATGGGGCCTCAATCGTGCCTACTATTAACTTGTCACAGCTTGATCTTGCTTATGGAGCTTCGTGCCTTCTCTCTCTACTCTACTCTCTCTCAACAAATAAGAAGCACAAGAAATATCTCCCTTTGAGAACATAAAGAGAGATAAAGAACTCTAAACTAAAGAGACCTATACAATGATCCTAATGAAATAGATTAGTGCTAATGATGTGCAAAATACTAAACTAAACTAAGAGAGCTAGACCTAAGCTCTGATACCATGTTAAAATCATGGATCGAGCTCTCCTAAAGAACTTCCTAATAACAAGACATTTATCTAATCATATACTAATCCTACAACTAATAACAACACTAATCTAAGGTGGATAAAAATGAACAAGACTCATTGTGAGATGAGTGTGTGCTAATTAAGTTTCGACTCAAGTTCAGTTAGGTTACATGATGGAAATATGTACTCATAAAAAGACTTGAGATGTTGTGCTTGTATTCCATTGCTTGAAAAGTCCTCCTTTTATATGAGGAGAGTACAACTTGGCCTTTCTCTTGCATGTGGGATAATTCTCACTAGGTGATGTGGCTTCTCACACTCACTCCATATTTTCCTTGTACTCTTTGGCACCACATTTCTCAATAACATTTCATCCTAGAAAACTGTATCGGGAAGATTGAAAGTGAAATTGGGAAACCGTTTCTTAATAGTGCTTACCCATGTCGAACTCTCCTCAAGACAATCTTTCCACTTGACTAGACACTCCTTATAAATATTGTGCCTGGTTCGTTTCTCTTAAGTGTCTAATATTCTCTCGGTTCATGTGGAAGCGATTGTGTATTAATGAGTTATACGATTTCATCAGGTGAGAGGAGGTTATCTGAGTCACCCAGTTTCTTTCATCAGGTGAGACGAGGTTATCTGAGTCACCCAGTTTATTTTTTAACTTATTCACATGAAATCTTGGATGTACCTTGCTAGTAGCAGGTAATTGGAGTTTGTAAGCCATATCTCCTATCTTTTTTAGTATTATGAAAGATCCACAATACTTAGGTGATAGCTTGGGACACGGTCCAGTCTTCGTGGTCTCAGATTATTCAGGCACTCTTAGCCAGACTTTCTCTCCTTCCTCAAATGCAAGAGACTCCTATGTACCCAAAGCATAAGCTCTAGCTCTGTCTTGAGCTTTTCTAATACTGCCTTTAGCAAGTCGTAACATTTCATTCATATCCTCAAGAAAATCTTTAGCTGCCTGAACCTTCTCCTTTTGCAATCCTACTACATAGGGAGCTCTAGGTTGAAACCCATACAATAACATAAATGGACTATATCCCATGGAAGAGTGTTTGGCACTGTTATATGCAAACTCTACTATAGGTAAATACTCTTCCCAATTAGTTTGCTGTTTACTGAAATTGATTTGATTAACCCTCTCAGTTTGTCCATCTGACTGCGGATGCTCTACAGTACCCATGCTAAAGTTTTATGTCCAACCTCTTAAATACAACTCTCCAGAAGTGGCTATTAAATTTCCTATCCCATTCTGAAATAATATCAGCTGGAAGGCCATATAACCAGTACAAGTTCTCTACAAACAATCTAGCCAATTGGGGAGTTTTCACATCACATGTTGTTGTAATAAATCTAGCCATTTTGGTTAACCTATCCACGATTACCCAAACAGAGTCGGGCCCCCTTTGTGTTCTAGGTAATCCTAAAATAAAATCCATGGAGATACTCTCCCATTTTCCCGAAGGAATGTCTAAAGAATGGAGAAGTCCTCCCATCTTCAATCTTTCAACTTTATTGACCTGACATTTGACTACATAATCCAGGACATCCTTATACATTCCAGACCAATAAAACTACCTCTTCATAAGACTATAAGTCTTCTGAACTTCTGGGTGTCCCGCACTTAGACTATCATGACACTCGTAGAGTACTTGGTGCCTCATATCTTGATCTTTTAGGACACATACACTACCTTTGTAGAGAAAATAGCCATCATCTCTGGTAAAATTCTTCCACTGTCCTCATTGGAGACCTCCTTATTAGGATCCCCTTGTGCATTGACCTCCTTATTAGGATCCCCTTGTGCATTGGCCTCCCATATCTTGGAATATGTAGGGTCAACCTGACATTTCCCTCTTATTGATTCAAGTAGATCACTGGTGAACTAAGTAAAACTCAATTCATTAATCATGGGCATCCTACTAAGGGAATCTGCTACAACATTGTATTTCCTTTTTCGATACGTTAACTTATAGTCAAACTCTTGTAGGAGTTCTGCCCATCTAGCCTTACGACCCTTTAAGTCTGTTTGATTAGTAAGCCACTTAATACTATCATGACCTTGGCACCATACAAGTAGTGCCTCCATTTATTTAAAGCATGAACTATAGCATACAACTCCCTCTCATACATTGAGTAATTTTGTTGTGCACGGTTAAGTTTCTTACTTTCAAAGGCTATTGGCCGGCCATCTTGTGTTAACACCGCACCTATGGCAAAATCACTCGCGTTATTTCAACCACAAAAGGTTTATTAGGATCCATAATATGAAAAATTGGAGCCGTAGCTATCGCTATCTTTAACTTTTCAAAACTTTTCCTTTGCTTGTCCCCCTATTTAATGGTTTTCCCTTTCCCTTTAAGTTGATTGGTCTCATGGGGACAACTATCTTGGCGTAATCACGAATGAATCTACGATAGATTCTAAATAATCTTGAGAAGATCTACAGCTCTTCTAGGTTTGTAGGTTCAGGCCACTCAAGAGTTGCCTTTACCTTATCGGGATCCATCCCGATTCCGTCTCACTAGAAATGATATGGCCAAGATATTTGACCTCTTCAAAGCAAAGAATTCACACTTAGATTCCTTGGCATAAAGGGAATGTTCCCTGAGCAGTTGCACGGGGTTTAGGGGAGCTCGATACAATAAGCACGCGAAGCGCGTTAACCTAAGCTAGTGTGAAGGCCATCACTTGCTAAGTATGGCAAAAAGGAGTGAGTGTCAAGAAGCACACAAACACACTAGAAAGTCAAGTGCGGCTGGGTGGAAAGATGAGAGCTCTCTCTGTGCAAGCAACAAGCGTCTAGCTTTGTTTTTGTTTTGTTTTTCGAGCCAGGGTCAGAGACGCTCGAGCAGAGAAATGCTTTTGTTCATTAGCTTCGCCGTCTCGATCGTGAGAACAGTTTCGCTACTTCCTTAAGGCATGACCTCGGAAACCCAAACGAACGTCTAACCGACTACGTTTATTGCTGATGTATTGTTGGTATCAGAGCAGGCGACGACCTCTAGAGATTCCCCGCGCATTCATGTCACCCTTTTATCTGGCTGCCAACACCCACGAAGAAGTGGCATGAATACTCACACACACACACACCTAAGTCGAGATGACCAATTAGCAGCATGGGTAAATAGCATAAAGATGCAATTACGCACCTTTATGGAAACTCTCGATACCATGAAAACACAACTAACTCGGTTAGTTGAATCGTTGGAGAAAGGCAAAGAGAAGATGGTCCAACCTTTTGGACCAATTGACTCAAATACACCTTCCACATCTAAGGATGCTAGAACGGTGAGGAAGGACCGAGAGCTACTATCGCAAGATATAGTGCCTGGAGAGATCCCACTTAGGATCAGAGATAACCCGGTTCTAAAAGACTTGAATCCACCTTACTTTAGTGGTGAAGAGAAAGGCAGGACGCTATTTACATGTTCTTTCAAAAATGGCAGGATCTACATAGGCTCAAGAACACGCTGCCAGAATACCAATTGCTTGAGGCCAGCTTGTCGCTAGGGCCAAAGGCATATAAATGGTGGATGAGCCTAAAGGAAGCCAATAAAATTCCAAAAGATTGGGCTCATTTTGAATCTATTCTTTCGAAAGAGTTCCTTCCTAAAAATGAGCTCGAGAGAAATTGGGAGGATTAGGATAAGGCCATGCAACGGGGAAAACTCTTTGATGGCATATATCGTGGAATATCATGAGATAATCCTCAAATTACAAGGGATGGATGACTTTCAGAAGACTAGAGGATTAGATAAATCTTTCAAGAGAGAAGTAAAACGTACTGCTCCCAAGACTCTTGAGGAAGTGATTAAACTCGCTTAGATATATGAGGACCATACACGCTTGGGTGTTGCTGCAAATCCTGCTAATATGGAGTCCAATGCCAAAGAGGCTAGTACATCTAGACCTTCACGGAAATTCAAACAAAAATTGTCATTTAACAAGGACTGTAAATTGCCGTTCAAAAAGAGGAATGTCAAGGGACCTAGGCTAAGTTAGGAAGACTTCAAGGAGGCCAAAAAAAGATAATTTGTGTTTCACCTGTTTGTCACCAAACCATTCTCAATGGAATTGTTTAAAAAATGCTAAGAAGGGGGAAGAGGAAAAAACAAAAATTAGAACCTTTGAGGGAAAGAAGGATAAACAAATCCATCTAGTACAAACCCTATCACTGAGACAGGTAATGAAAAATATAAGTTGGTAGAGGTTTTGCATATGGACAACACACATCAGTGTTGCTTGTCATCATCCATGTGGAAATCCTCATTTGGTCCACATGAGTTAGTGAAAATGCATGGATTTGTTCATGGACACAGGCTAGAGTCATGATAGATGACTCTGCCACACATAACTTTGTGAATTATGCTCTTGTCAAAAAGCTTGAAATTTCCCAAGCACCTAGTGCTCATCAGTACGTCGTCTCCATGATGCATAGAGAAGACAAAAAGATATGGGATACTATGGTATCCAATTTGGGAGTCGAGGTTCAAGGATATAAAGATAGCTTGGACTTCCAAATTATGAACATGGATAAAGCTGATGTAGTGTTAGGTAGAGAATGGTTGTGGGGTTAGGACCATCCCTTAAACGGAGCTATCAATAGAACTCACTAGAATTTGAAAAAGAGGGAAAAACTTATGTTATTCACGATGTACATAATTCTCCTTTGATATGTTCTCTTGAGTTATAGAGGCTGCTTGATACTGAGTCATGTGATGCATATATGATATGGTGTGAGCCAGTTGTACATACTTACTCTGCTTTTGAAATGCAAAAGAAATCTTTTTATTCTGGTGTGTATAATGTTGATTGTATAGATGCTTTAAGTTAATTGCTTTGTGAATTTAAAGATGTTTTTCCTGTTGATCTACCATATGGTTTACCACCTGAGAGAGGAGAGGTTGACCATGCTATTGACATAGCTACATATGCTAGACCAATTTGTAAACCTACCTATAGACCGAGTGAGTCTTAGCACTTAGAGGTAGAAAGGCAGATAAAAGAATATCTAGATAAGGGTTTTATCAAACCAAGCAATTCACCGTGGGCTGCACCCATTCTACTTGTAAAAAAGAAAGACAGTTCTATGTGACTTTGCGTCGACTATAGGCATTAAATAAAATTACAATAAAGAATAAGTTCCCTATGCCACGTATGGAGGATCTTTTTGATCAACTTCAGGAAGCTCAATTCTTTACCAAACTTAACTTAAGATATGGCTATCATCAAGTGAGAATCAAGGCTACTAATGCTCCCAAGATAGCCTTTAGGACTAGATATGGGCATTATGAATTTTTGGTAATGCCTTTTGGTCTTATCAATGCTCCTGCCACATTCATGAAACTCATGAATAGTGTTTTACGATCTTATCTAGGTAAGTTTGTTGTAGTCTTTCTTGATGATATCCTAATCTATAGTAAGTTTGGTGTAGTCTTTCTTGATGATATCCTAATCTATAGTAAGTCTCGAGAGGAGCACTTGGGACACCTCAGGAAACTCAAATACCGCTAAAGAAGATAAAAATGCAAAAAATATTACATAATTGGCACAAATAAGGCCCAAATAGCATGTTTCATATTCTCCAAGTCCTCTCCCTTAAGTATGCTATGTGACCATCTGATTACCATGACTTCACTAACTTCTTTTTATCATGCCATCACCACCCCATCCCTCTTGAAGGGTCAATAGCCCAATCATACCATATTTTCACGGACTACTACAATCTCAACTTCATGTGTAACACCATCACCACCTCTTTGAGGCTAACATTCAATCCAATCCTAAGAACATGATCGGCATCAGAAAAGGGAACTATCTTAACCACTTTGGCTTAACATGGGCACTTTATCGATAATGTCCACACTTCTGTGATCGACAATGTCCACACTTTTGTGAAAAATAGTCTTTTCATTACATTGCAAACCCATCTTTTCTATGTTGTAAAAACTTTGAAGATGCTCTCAAGTCATGTGCACCAATGTCAAAACATAACAAATCCAACTTACAAGGCCAAACACTTGGAAAAGCCTCTTAGCTAGTGGACAGGTGCCTCAAGTGACTTATTCCTGAGTGGCCTAGTGGGAAAAGCCTTTATGAAGTATAAAACCCACCTTCCTTATATTTGTAAGGGAATCATTCATGCAATAGAGCTAGTGTTCTCCCTAATCTAGATTGTGAGGATTTGCCATTGATTATAGGATTTGGGATGCTTTGCCATCATTAGCTTGCTTTCTTCTCCTCTCTCCTCTTTATCTTTAGGCATAGCATAACTGTGACATTTTGTCATAAGGATTACAACATCAATGTGACAATGAGTGTGACAACAAGCTCTTAACACACTAGGGTGAAGCCATTCTCGCCTTGATATTGGCTATTCTTTAAGTTGAGTGCAAAGCAACAATCTCTCAACATAGGAGAGTGAAGCTATTCTCTCCTCGATATTGACTTTTCTTTAAGTTCCCCATGACCTTACGAGAATGGGTAAACAAATAAATCACAAAAATGTTACTATTTATGGAAAAAAGTAAGAGTGGAGACAAAGTATATTTTTTGGGCAGTATACCTCAAATCTAAATCAAATTATAAACCATGATTTCTCTAGAATTATGTAGAAAGTAGGTTTTGAATTATAGAAGTCATGCTTGTGGCAATATACTCCCATTGATTGGTGTGGACTAAGAGTTAAATGCATATGCTTGTGGTATTAAACCCCCATTGGTTAGTGTGGACTAAGAGTCAAATTCACATGATTTTCATTAGTGTTCATACCTTTCGTATAACCCTCCATATATGTGGATGAAAGCTTGTTAAGAAGGAGTATTTTTCCAACCCTAAAAGAGGACAATTTTTTTTTGTGCATCCAACCCCAAAAGAGGACACCTTTATTTTTTGTTCTGCTTCCAAACTAGTGTTATGGGTACCGATTCACTATGTCTCAACTTTGGGTGCTTCTTGCTTGCTTGCTTTAGTGACCCCTTGCTCTGTTTGTTATCTCTTTAGGGGCCCACAATTCGCCTTGAGGAGCTATTTAACCTTTACCCCCAACTAAAGCCTTGGACACCCAAATCCTTGTAATACCTTATGGCTATTTGCATCTAAACAAACGTTGCTTCTATTGATAGTTTTGCTTTCTTTTGGTTGTGAGCCGAGGTAGTGGATCTTTTTTTTTTTGGGACCAATAATATTTATTTATATTAACTGTTCAAAATCTGGCATACATCACCCCCAAAGACTCAACTCTCTACTCTTTTTTAACCTCATTCAAGATTTTACAAAGAAATTCCCATCTTTTGGTTGTGAGCCGAGGTAGTGGATCTTTTTTTTGTGGGACCAATAATATTTATTTATATTAACTGTTCAAAATCTGGCATACATCACCCCCAAAGACTCAACTCTCTACTCTTTTTTAAAACAAGACTGATCCCACGAGATCTGATACCCAGCAACAATAAGCAAGCCTTCATCATGGCCTCAATAGTGCAGCCCCGAGGGGACTATTTTTCTAACATACTCCCATGCTTTGACCAAACCTTGATAGTAGGTCTAGTGCCAACGGGGTTCTCAATAAAGGCAACAAATGTGTGATCCGTCTGTTTTTCCTTGCGGTACCATCTATGAGTTTTAGGACCAAATCTTGGAGGCCTTTTCTTCTTAATCTAACTCCTCACCTGCAACCAACAATCCATCATTAGGGAGAGAACTCTAGTATGCATGAAGCTCAGCTAAAATCAAGGAAACAATCAAGGCATATTCCTCTGCAGGTTCTGAATCAACAAATCCAATTCCAGGGATCTAATTTTATTTACATTACATACAGACCAACACATACATATACATTTATACACCAGCTTAGTATCCTGCAATCCTGTACATGTAGCCCTCAAAAACATAATTTCATTTTTGCTAGACCAGATTTTCCATAAGATGCAATTTCTATAACGTTAAACACCAACCCACTGAGCTCATCATTAATTGCCCACTTCCCAAGTAACCAGTCCTCCCAAAAGGTTTGCATATTCAGACCCCTCTCTATCCGCATAGTCATTTTGCACTAGGTGCCCCTTAAGGCTTGACATTCCCAAAACACATGCTTGCCTTCTATTGAAGACCTGTATCTATGGCAAATGCCACTAGCCATGTTCCTTTTTTGCAGCTTATAACCAATAGGTAATGCCCACATGCTAACCTTCCACAAAAAAAACTTGAAATTTCCTAGGGACTTGGCAGTTCCAGATCAAGTGCCATCTCTTTTTCTAGCTAGAGGCACTCCACTTTACATTCCATATTTTGTTGCAATACAGAACATTGGCATCCCCTTTTCTCATTAATGCATAAATATCCCTAGTATTTCCCTCCTTCAGTTTGACACCATTAATCCAAGTCCAATCCTTAATCCAAATTGAAGTATCAGTAGTTGTGGAACATAATTAATTCACTATGCAACATCTCCATCACCTGAGTCATCAAGTCTCTCTCTCTCTCTCTCTCTCTTTCCTGGTTAACTGAAACTCCTCAGATAAGGGCTTCACCTCTTTCCACCCAACCAAATCCCTATCCCAATAGTCAGCTAGATATCTAATACCTTTGTTGTTGAGAATCTTTGCCACATCAGTATCAAGTGAAGCTAGGGGGGGATTAAACTTATGAGTCCACCGTAATCCTAAGGACAGCATGGAATTACTAGTTACCCTCCCCCCACTATCCTAAGTCATGAAACCCAAATTATCTTTCCAGCAATTACATAGCATTTTGCAAAAATATAAACATGTGACTTTCAGAGGAGCATATGAAAACAATTTGTCTTTCTAGTTTAAGTTCCCCCATCTGCCCTTGACCAGCACATTAGCCATTCCACCAACTCCCTTATCATTAAGGCCCAAGTAGTATTTTGAGATAGCACCCTAGGTAGCATCAGAGTCCTTCTATGGCAACACTAGAAGCCAGGTAGTGGATCTTGCTATGTAATATAAAAACACGTCTCTTGCAGGAGGGGGACTTTACCCCTTCTCGTGATGTGTTGTACTCCTATCCTCCCCTTTCCCCCTTCCATGGTCTCTCTCTCTCTCTTTGTCTATCTCTCTCTTCCATCTATTTAAAATTTTCCTTGAGATTTTCAACTTCAGGAGTATCATTGAATCTCTAAAAATAACATGTATAGTGGAATTTATCTTTTTTGTTTTCGAGATAACTTGAATTGAACACAACATACAGAGACGACCTCTCGAACCCACGACCTCAGGGCCTTTTCGTGCCTAGCACAGTAGTTTGACGAGCCTACTAGAAGTACGATTCCCCGCCCAAATGCATGCCGTTCCCGCCTTCTGTAGCTCAGGCTCCTGCCTATGTTGAACCCCTAACACTGTTTATCAGGGCTCATGTTAGGGTTTGTCTCTTGGAGACTGTTTCAGGCTTTGCCTAATACCGGGGTTTCGGGATGCCTGTATTGTGCTTCTGAGCTATCATCTCCGAGCCCTAGCGGCCTTTACTTCCTAATCCTCACTCTCAAGTCCATCAGTCATTAATCCTAGCCCTAGCCCCAGCCCCAAACCCTAAGCCATACCCCCAATTCCAGCTTTAACCCTCACCCTCGGGGACCATGTTGGAACTCAGACTGCTGCAGGGTAGCCTGCTGAAGAAGGTCTTGGAGGCCATCAAGGACCTGGTGACTGATGCTAACTTCGACTGCTCTGCGACGGGCTTCTCCCTGCAGGCCATGGATTCCAGCCATGTGGCCCTGGTCGCCCTGCTCCTGCGATCCGAGGGCTTCGAGCACTACCGCTGCGACCGCAACCTTTCCATGGGCATGAACCTCAACAACATGGCCAAGATGCTCAAATGTGCTGGGAACGACGACATCATCACCATTAAGGCTGATGATGGTGGTGACAGTGTTACTTTCATGTTTGAAAGTCCAAGTATGATGCCACTCGTGCTAGGGATTTAATGCTTGATTTTTAATTTATGCTGTATCGTAGAGTCTTGATGAAAATCTAGTGTACGGCGTGTACTGATAATCTTATGCGTTTATGAAGTATAGCGATTTTTAATGGGTATGCATGCTTTCATACATTTAACAGTTATGCAATGGTGATGCCTGTAAATATTTTACATGTAGCTATGTAGTTATGTCATTTAACAGGGAGGCATACGTGTAGTTATGTCATGTTGATGCCTCAAAAACATTGGTAGTCGCCCGAGCATGTAAAATTATTCACATTTCATGTACCAAAATGCACTCGTGTGCCCACTGTAGTTGTCCACTTTGTTCACGCTAACGGCCACGTATATACTCTATGTGGCTGTAATGATTACTGTGACACACATATATGTCACTCTATGAATATGTTTCACATACTGTAATTGTACATGCCATGAAAATATTTCTCATGTGTAGCCAAGCTCCCATACATGCCATATGTGTAGACTAAATATAGCCAAGCATGTTTAGACACCCATGTGTAATTCTGCTCATGGACTGCACATTAATATATATTCAAATACAGTCCCCTATGTACATTCTTGCAACCTCCTGCTGTGTATGCATGTCCATATGTATTAATAGTGTGTATGTATTGAGTAGTATGTGTTAGATCCCATGCTTATGGCCTGACTTGTTTCACAAGCTCATGTCTGGAGTTGCCTTGTAGACTTATATTGAAATGTGTGTTTAGCACCAGACCTGCAGAAGCGGCTCTTAAAATTGCATCTCACATGTGTCCTTGATGTCTGGCAGATCAAGACAAAATTTCTGACTTTGAAATGAAGCTGATGGATATAGACAGTGAACATTTGGGTATTCCTGAGACAGAATATGAGGCTATCATCAGGATGCCATCTCAGGAGTTTGCTAGAATTTGCAGGGATCTCAGCTCAATCGGCGACACAGGTAGGAGGCATCCAAGTAAAATTTTTAAGGTCCAGTTCTTTTTATGAATGCTTATGTTATGCTGCTCTACTTGCAGTTGTGATCTCAGCAACCAAAGAGGGAGTCAAGTTTTCCACAAAGGGTGATATAGGAAGTGCCAACATTGTTTGTCGACAGAATACCTCGGTTGACAAGGTAAGAAAGCACCTCACATCTTTACCCTCCTTATGCCAACATTTTGAAAGACCGGTATTGAAGTCCTTGAGTCATGTAGAGTATATCAAGCATGGCTTAATCATCTTTTACTTTGGTATGGATGGTGGCCTTTTTTTTTGGTGCAGCCTGAGGATGCAACTGTCATTCAGATCCAGCAGCCTGTCTCTCTGACCTTTGCACTACGCTACATGAATTCCTTCACGAAAGCCACACCACTTTCTAACACTGTAACTGTCAGTATGTCAAGTGAGCTGCCTGTTGTGGTGGAGTATAAGATTGCAGAGATGGGGTATATAAGGTTTTATCTAGCACCCAAGATTGAGGAGGATGAAGAGGTCAATTCTTAGTCAATATATTGGTTGATTTGTGAAGGGAGAAAGTTACTGGATGTTTTGTCAAGACAGGTCTTACTTATGTCTTGAGCCTGTAAGTACCCTGTTAGCACGTTGATCTGTACTAATTGTTGGGTTTATGTATCAGACAGGTGAGACGTGTCTTATGTCTTGAGCCTGAAGTACGTGGATGTGTCCTAATTGTTGGGTTTATGTATTAGGTGTTTGCCCTAGCTTGTAGTTGGTCCTATAAAGATGACCAAGGTGCTTGGTCAGCTTGCAAGAAACTTTTGGAAGATTTGAACTATCATCCATTTGGGAATGGATGTAGATATTGGTTGCCTTTTATGTTATTTGGATAATTACAACTTGTCAATTGTTTTAAGTGTAAAGAGAATGACATTGGGACTTATCTTAGCAAGTAACACTGAAAAATTTGCAATCAATTTGTTGTTAGTTTATGTAGTTTACATATTCTATTTACCATGTTTAAACAATGGCTTTCTTAAATTTAGTACCTTTTAAAGTCTATCTAAGAGCATAATTGGTTTTTTATGAGTTTGGTCTGACTTCTTGGGTTTGTAAAATTCAAGTTTTAAGTCTAGGCTATAAGCTAAGTTTATTTGAACAAATTCCTTGCATGCAATTTGAGAGTAGCATTGCTTTTAATTGAAGGAATTATGGTGGTTCATAATGATCAAGAAGCAACATGGTGGAAGCATAATGAAACACCGAGGATAAGAAGATTAAGACTTACATTAACATAAGTATAGGCATGATTATTATAATCATGTACACCTTGTATTAGTTGAGTTGCCTCTTAAATAGGCATTATGGTTACATAAATTCATCGAAGAAACTTGTGAGCATGAACCTATGAGGCGTCTCCTACATCTTCTCCTAAACCTCTTCTATAAAGCTTAGAATCTCTCACCTATCCAAAACTCATGATCTTTGATTATTAACTCATCCATTGGTGCTTTTACATGGATAGAATGATTAGTCCCTTGTTCCTTGATGTCATAAAGGATATTTTGGTGTATTTAATCCAACACTCATTTATATAGAATAATGTTCTTTGTTGTGATACATCTTAGTGGGATATCTCCTACATATGGATTGAGATGGGAAGTGATGCTACCTCGTGACTAAATGTAAGATCTCCGACTATAAGGTAGCTATAAAACGGTCATAAAGATTTGCATGTGTATCTATCATAGGGATCTTAACAAGATCTTATCAAGAATAGGTACTCATACCTTTTATAGATGACTTAGTTGAGCCCAATGGAGCATGAGTGTTTTCCAAGATTGATTTAAGCAAGTCATTTGTACAGGGGAGCAAAACAATCTCTTGTATTACAAAGATCGAGTGTATCTTATGCCTATATCCTTATTCAAGAAAAAGGTGCTTGAAGAAACTCTTTCTACCCCATTGGTTGGTCATTATGGGTCTCTTCTAAACTCATGATAGCGTGAAAAGTGCTTTCATTAGGAAGGAATTTGGAGTAGCTTGTATGCTTTTGTATCGAGATGTTTGAAGTGCCAATTGGATAAGGATCTAACTCACAATCCTTGTCCATTCTGGGGGGATAATGATTGCATACAAAGAGGGGATGGGATAGCACGTATATCGTGGTGGATAGATTGAGAAAGTCAATCCATTTATACTTACAAAAGTGAAGTTTTTGACTTGTATAGTGACATGACAATTCATGGAGGATGTCTTTAAGTTGCATGGAATGTCTCAAGGCATTGTGAGTGATTGGGATGTCAAGTATATGAGCTTATTTGGAAAGACAATTTTTGAATGTATGGGTATGATCATGATTCCAAGTAATGCATACCATCTCTAAACTTACTAGCTAATGGAATAAACAAGTGGGTGGAGACATTTGAGACACTTTTGCCATGACATACATGTTTGGGATGAGTGTCTACACTTAATTGAAATTTAATACAATAGTACTCACCATGTGAGCATTGGTATGTCTTATTTTGAGGTTGCTTATTTTTAAGCATAAAGGGGATGAAGCACTATGTTGATATGCTCATAGGAGATTGTTTAAGTTCAAGGTTGGTGATTATGTTTTCCTAAGAATTTTCAGATCAAGATATGTCTCTCAAGGGTAACACCACACTAAGCTTGCTCATCTCTACTATATACCATACAAGATTTTGAGGTGAGTTGGAGAAGTAGTATACCAATTGTTACTTCTTTCAATTACAAGAATACAAGATGTTTCTTTTGTCACATTCGAAGGGTATGTGGGTTTGGAGGTGGAAGTTTGTGATGCTCCCTCCCATGGATGATTGAATATGTATCAAAAAAGATTGTGGGCAAGGGGGAGAGAGTGCTTTTCACTATCTCTCTATGGTGGAATATTTTTTTAAATGGAAGGGTTTACTCATTGAAGAGTCTTCATGGCATCTTACCTCTATGCTTTAAGAATTTAAAGCGTTGTGTTTGACACTTGATTCATGTGAGGCATCCATGGATTAGACAGGTGGTTAGAAATTCTTGAAATTGCATATTTAAGTGCCACAATTGATGTATTTGGGGTTGATTTGGTTATGTGGGCCTTCCCTTGATATTACCTCACCTTTGGGGTCACATTATAGATTGATTGATGATTTGTATGGAAGTTTGTAGCCATGTGATCTCATGGACAACCATCATATTTAGAGAGCATACATTGTCTTTTAGATGATGTGATCTTCTACACTTATCCATGAGTTACTTGATATTGTTCATAGTTTTATCTTGTGATTTCGAGGCCGAAACCTACGGATAGGGATGATTTGTAATGTGGTTTCCATGAGGCATACTTCACGTGTGGATGAGATCCATGGGCCATGATTATGGACAACTTTTATGTACATAGACATAATATGGGCTTAGCTCATAGCCTTTAGCACGGGCACTTTAAAGATGTGTGAAAAGGTCGGGAAGTATATATCAGACAATGGAGAAGGATCTAATCATAATTAATAAATGTTAATCATTTGAATAATACATCTTCTTGTAAAGAGTAAACTTCCATGGCACCCTTGTCCATGTGGAACTCCATGTAAACGAGTTCATTCCCTCTCTCTCTCTCTCACTGATCAATCTTTCTTCCCAAAGACATGAATGAGGTATTGAAGGGGCATGTATGGTGTAGAGAATCCAAGAGTTGGTGTGCGGTTTTCCAAGTCTAGGTGATTTTCCCTCCTTGGTTAGATCATTAAAGATGGGTTTAAATAGGGAAATATAAATTGTAGACCATGGAAGATGGCTTTCCTTGATATTGGGACTGTGGAAGAGAGGTTTATAAGTTATGGAATATTTTCCCTTAATGGAGTCATTGGCTAGAAGGTGAAACTGTTGTACATTGGCTTGCTTAGGTTTTGATTACACAAGTATCCTTGTCTTCACTTAATAGCTATTGGATGGCCATGATGATGGGCATGAATTTCACACTAAGGGTGCCCACTAGCTATTATGCTAATCAAATCCTAACTTATGCCGGTCTTGCAAAGAATTAACATTCTCTCAAGCCTTGAAATGGGAGGGATTGATTGGTGGTTAAATCCCAATCAAACTAAAGAACAAGATGACTGTTAAGGTTTTGAGTAGTCTCCCATCTCTTATAGTGTAACTAATGTTGCGACACATATTTGACTATTGCATGTATTGTACTCTCCTCTTTTGTAAAGAAGTATATTATAAAAATGTCCATTATTTTATATTTTTTTCATGAATTCTAAAGTATTTTTGGTTAACATGCATGTGAAGGAGTAGAACAAGAAACTAGTAAATGAAGAATGTGTGAAGTAAAGGAAAAACCAAAAGAAAAGCTAACAATTTTTTCCCTATTTCAGATATATAAAGTTGTGTAATTAGCTCTCTCCATGTGTGATGAAGAAGCTATTCATCTACTTTTATTCACATGCATGTGTAGTAGTTGGCTCTCTAAGTGGACAAAATTTTTCTTACAAAATATCTCAAATATAGTTTTAATTCGCACATTGACAACATGTGAAACTTGGTGCACTATATCATATATATATATATATAACTTAAGAAACATAAAGAAGAGGAAGAAGAAGAAACCATAACATCCCCAACTTAGGGTTATAATGTGCATTTTAAAATTAATTGAACATTGCAATATTGCACCAAACCCTCTCAAAACCTTAGAGATGTTGATATAACACAACTAATAACACAACTAAGAACTGTGACCTTTCTTTATCATTAGATGCCTATATGGACTATAATTAAATTTTCAAAATATGATGGTTAGGTAGGGTTACACATTTGGTAGCAAAGCTTAGTTTTGGTCCAAAGCTTACATTTTTCACATAACATGGGATTTAATCGAATGCTTTGTTAGTCACATGGTCTAGAAAGGACTTAAATGGGCTTTTACCGCAAAAGATCATATTAGGAATTTTGAAAAAATCCCAATTCCCATTTTGCAAGATGAAAAAGATGGGGCAGAGGGAAGCCTTGTAAGCTTTTGTCAAAACCGACTCATGTAACATATCATTGGAAAGCTCTTGAATAGTAGGTTCTAAATCCACATTCTTTGACAACTTTGGATTTGGTATACTGAACATACACTAAAAAGTATATTGAAAAGTAAATTTCCAAAGTAATAGGATTTTCCCAAACTCTCTAATATGTTCTTGAATTCTTTGTTAGTTACATGGTTCTTTAGTCTAGAAAGAACTTAAATGAAAAAAACATCATCAAATTCCTTCACTCCAATTACATGACATCTTGTAGATTATGAGAGAGAGAGAGAGAGAGAGAGAGAGAGAGAGAGCATTTCTTCTATAAGAATATAGTTTTTCCTCAAGATCTTCATGGTATTCATGAACAAGTACACATAATGAAAACCATAAAAATCTTACTTGAATTTGTGACCTTCAAGAAGACAATTGCAAAGAAATAAACTATTATACTGAATTGAGTCACACAGGTCTTGAGATATGAAACAACTTTGATGAAAAGTATCAACAAATTCCTTCTCTCCAATTACATGGCATGTGTATGAGAGCGTTTTTATTTTATGAGACCATAGTTTTGTTTAAGGCCTTCATGGTCTTCATGAACGACGAGTACTATTGCAACATGAAAACCATGAAATTTTAAGCCAAAATTGTGATAGACTAGAAGGACAATTACAAAGAAAGGAAATAATTGTAAAACTCATGAAAAGAATGAAGTTTTGAGCCCAATTTTTGTGGTCTTCTAGAAGGACAGTTTTAAAGTAACGAAATCATTGTACTAGATTAATAAATACAGTTGTCTAGTTAAGGCAATAGGATTTTAAAGCAAGGAAATCATTGTACTAGATTGATAAATACAGTTGTCTACTAGTTAAGGTAATAGGGTTTTTGTCGCATTATGTGGATGCTAAAGGGTGATGCTATGTTACAGATCCTTACATATTAATAGCGTTACCTATATTCAAATTCTTCCATTGTTTTTCAATTGTGTTTTCTTCTCTTATTGGCCTTCTAGAAGGACAATTTTGAAGCAAGGAAATCATTGTACTAGATTGATAAATATAGTTGTCCAGTTAAGGCAATACGATTTTTGCTGCATTATGTGGATGGTAAAGGCCGATGCTATGTTATAAATCCTTACATATTAATAGTGTTGCCTATATTCAATTTCTTCCATTTTCTTTTCTTCTCTTGTTGGCCTCTTAATCAAACTTATATATTCATCCTCCATTGTTTCCCATGTCTGGTTCTCTAGAATATCATCAACTCATGGTCCCTCTAGGGATTTTTCCTAAGCCTCTACTATCTCGTCTTTCATTTGTGAGAAATTGCATTCATTCTTATGCACATTCCCAAATGCAACTCTGGCTGTGAATAATCTTGAATTTGAGTGAGGAAAAATTATAATATTCTACTAATCCTAATTAGTAAAATAATTAGCAAGATAATGAGCTCACAAAATGATGGATTCTAGGCATGGCTCTGATACCATGTTGAAATCATTAGGAACTCAATGGAGTCTTCCTGGGCCCTTTAATTTGGACGTTTAGTGAAATGCTTAAAATGCTAATCCATCTTTGACCAAGCCTAGAGGCCTAGTCCTAAAAGCATATATTTGATTTTTCACAAAAACAAAGAAAAATGAAAAAAAGGAGATATTCTTAGATCTGGCCACCTAGGTGACTTTAAAGCTTTGTAATGGGCTGTCAGTCAGTTATCATAGCCTTCTCTACCTTTTCGAACTCCAAACATTCCAAAAATTCGTCACTTTCTTCCCCCCTTTTTTGTGTGTGCACCAGATCTCTTTCTCTCTAAATCCTCTCTCTAAAACGCCCTGCACTCCTTCTCCATGGAAAAAAGCATCTTTCTCTACTCCAAAAGCCATAGCTAGCAGATCTATACTCCTAAATGAGCCTTCTCTCTCCAAACCCACAGTAGTAGCCATGGCTTGCAAGGAAGAAGCTTACCATGAGCATTCTCTCTACAATACTTGGTCCTCTCTCCATAGCTAGTAGGTCTGTACTCCTAAATGAGCCTTCTCTCTCTAAACCCACAGTAGTAGCCATGGCTTGCAAGGAAGAAGCTTACCAGGAGCATTCTCTCTACAGTACTTGGTCCTCTCTCCAAACCCACAATAGTAGCCATGACTTGCACAGAAGAACCTTTTCATGATGTATTCTCTCTCTATATTGCTTAGCAGCCATAGCTTGCACTAAAGAAGCTTCCCATGATGCATTGTCTCCTTTGCATTTCCGTCTCACCATTGCCAACCCTCTCTATGTTTCTTTGGCTCCCTTTCTGGCTTCTTTCTCTATCCACAATGCAGCTCTAGAGAAGCAACCCTCATCTCCATTCTTCCCATTATTTTTTGATACCATATCTTGCTCCTTCCACTCCTATTCAACCCAAGCTTACAAGCCTACTTTCTTGTAGATGGCACTACAAGACATCACCAATAAGCCTTCTAAGATCCGCCTTCAGGTTGATTTGGAGACAGAATATGCAACCCTACGCAGTAGGCATGTTGCACCCAATATTTCATACGATCAGCTTCGAATGCAAGGAGCAAAGGCCATTGATCTTTGGATTGATGGAAATCTTTATCCACTAGATCCAATATCTGGTGCCCCTCCACCATTCAAAAGCATTACAAGTTTTTTTAAGTTTGTTGGTGATGGTTTCAATGGGCTTCTTGGCTATTGTAGGAGATTACACATGTTGTGGCTAGATGAGGCAGCTGAAAAGAGGCAAACACAATTTGCCTTCGACCAGCTTCAAGCGGCATCGACTAAGCAGATCAATAGTTTGATGCAGAGGATTAAAGAGCTCTCAGAGGAGCTTGAGGTGCAGAAGAATAATTTAGCGGATCTTGTGCGCACAATAAATCAATTCACCGATAATTATGTTCGTCTTCAACACTCCACTCGTAATCTTCGGCGTCGTGTTCACCATTTCACTCACCTTCCCATTGGATATCACATAAGGCAAAGAAAACGTAAAGCTGTTGGGTTACTTTCTAAGACAGCAGGCGCATGCAAGAGGCGTAAACAAACAACCAGGTAAAATTTTTTGTAGGAATTATAGCAACTTTGAGAAGCAATTAATGAATAAAGCATCTCTCATGGGTGACTCTTGCGATTGTAGGGCATGTGCAACAGCTATACTAGGATGTAACAATGCTGAGGACAATGTTAATGTCTCCCTTCTTCAGCATGTCCTTTAGGAGAAGGATATCATGGAAATGATAACAGGTTCTGGTAATGATAAGCTGTGGGAGACCCTTCGTCAACATTTCTTGAAGAAAATCAAAGAAATTGTCACACCCAAAGAGATGCTTGATATATGTGACTCAGCAGGTATTAGCCAGAAAGGTTACATAGCAATGTACAGGTCAATCACTTTAGGGTTGCGAGCAAAGGGAGTTACGCAATCCGTTCCAACACTTTATAGCTTACAGATGGCAAAGAAGTGTGCTAATGGTGATATTGCATCCATGTTTAATGGTGGGTACAAGTGGGTGGAGGATATTATGCCAATGCCAACAAACAAACCCTTTGAATACAATGCATATAACAATGTCTACATTGACATGGAAATGCTACAAAAAGCAATGATTCAGTACTATGGCCTCACACTTGAAGAGACAGGTGGAAATGCCGTGTTTGTCTTGAAGCTGGATGAATGTCAAGTGGTTAAAGGTCAAAGACTGGAGCGTGTTAGTTTAACCTTGATGAGCCGAGCACTTAGAGGAAAGCCTTTAGAGACCCAAGAGTTGGATGCAACTCAAGACAGCAATAATAGGGGTCAAGGGCATAAGCAAGACTACTACGGCATTCAATCAGAGAAGAACATCTGGTGGCAAGCAGCATGGGTCCTCCCAAAAGAGAACCATGATACCTTGAGGTGGTATTTTGAACGGTCTGGCATTCAACATGTCGTCTCTTGTCAGGTCAATGGTCAAAAGCTTGGTGTCCCCGGGGATAGGCTGCTTTAACGTTGAATGGCACTTGGGTGGCGATCTAAAAACCTTAAAGTGTATGTTGGGTTGTAAAACAGGTGCGAATACTATACTCATGTGTTTACTGTTGTCATTCCAAGGCAGCAGTAGACTCAAGAGTAAAAGGGAAACAACCTAGCAAAGGCAAAAGTCAAAAACCGGTGGGTGCAAAAAAAGCAATCGTTTTTGATGCTGAACAGAGGAAAGGATCAAAGGTATGGCATAATGGCATATTAAGTTGTGACCAGAGCAAGCCACCTAGTCGTGACCAGGAGGACAATGCTTGGAACCCAATCTTGGACATTCCACTATGTCAAGTGCATGTGTGCACATTACATGCAAGACTCAGGATTTTGGATAAGCTATTGATGCTCCATATAAACTATGTCTGGAACATGGAGCCTGAAGATCGACGAGAAGAGTCAATACGTGCACTAGAGGGTGTACTTTCCTCTATTGGATTACATGCTGGAGCAGTGGTCTTGACAAAGGACAGAAAATCAAACCCTACACAAGACAACCCTAATAAAATTTGCATGGGTGGATCAAAGGCAAGACACTTGCTATCAAACCACTTGGGTTCTCATAGCCACACTAACTTTGAAATTTGGAAGAAGATATGTGATGTTACAACATATCGAGGAAATGATGCCAGGCTTGGCCTAAAATGTGCACGTGTATGGGAGGTGTGTGATAAAATGGTCGATCTTCTAGAGCGACCTCACCTGGATGACCATGGTATTGAGGCACTTAAACAAGCCACTTGTAGATTTACAGAAGAAATGATCGAGGCATGGGGAGAAACACACATTACTCACTACATGGTAATGTTATATTTCTTGTGTCCTTGTAGTATGTTCTTCATACTGTTTGTTGACTTTTTGTAATTTTCTATGCAGCATATATTGTATGCACATGGGCCATACTTTCTCGATAGATATGGCTCTTTAGCACTTTGGAGCAATCAAGGCATGGAGAAATCACATTACCAAGCAAAGGCCGTGTATTTTAAGGGCACTCGCCATGGTGGTGGCAAAGTCAAGAGTAATGCGCTTCATGAAATGTTCAACTAGTTCTATTGCGTTCTGGTTGGCAAAAAAAGGCAGAAATCTCGCGGTAATTTGTCTCTTAGGTGTGAAATAATGAAAACTGTTAATGCAAGAAGAACTGAAGGATACAACAGATCAAATGCAAGAAGAACTGAAGGATACAACAGATCAAATGCTAGGGAGAGACTACGGCAGTGGGTAGCAAGCAAGCGTCGGTGTGGTTCCTCATGGGCTTAAACTCTCTGATTATAATCCTTTTGCATTTTTAAATTTTCTAAAAGTTTAAAAAAAATATATTTATAGACATATTTAAGTCATTTTTCATTTATAACCACCACATTTCAATTTCTTCTTTGTGCTCTACTCTCTCTTGCCCTCCCACTATCTCTCGCACACGTACATACCTAGGCCATGCCAGAAGAACAGGAGCAAGACGAGCGGTTTTTCGATCAACTCGGCCCACTACCTGCTACAGCAAAAAGGACAAATCTACCTATAGTAACAGAGCAAGAGGCAAAGGAGATGAGAGAAGAAGAGCGCAGGAAGGAGGCCAAAGAAGCGCAGCGCAGGAAGGAAGCTGAAGAAGCAGAGCATAGTAGAGAAGCGGAAGAAGAGCGGCGTCAAAAAGAAGCCGAGGAAGGTCAAGGGTAACCACCCGAGATTGTTATTGAGGCCGACACCCTAGAATAGCTAGAGGTTATCTTACAGAACAGGGAGGTCGAGCTCTTGTCCTATGGCATCACGAAAGATACCATTGACAAAGAGTTTGCTCTTGTGAGGGCAGCTTGGGAGAAAGAAATGCAAAAGAGACAGCAGCCCAAAGAGGACGCAAGGAGGGTAAGCCAAGCACAACCAACCACAAGCAGCCACAACATCCAGACGTCCAGTCAAGACGTGTGGCAAAAGAATGGAGGGCAAGTTTCGACTGGGAGAATCAAAGACCACCACCACCTCCACCGGCTACAAAGAAGAAGAGAAAATGGAGGCCAGGGACAGTCGCGCTACGAGAGATTAGGAAATATCAGAAAAGCATAGATCTTCTCATCCCCAAGGCACCATTCTCTTGACTGGTGAGAGAAACAATGGAAAAATTTACTGACAGGGTTGACCGCATACAGAGCACAGCTCTTGAAGCTCTTCAAGAAGCTGCTGAAGATATTGTAGTTTCTGTTTTTGAAGACTCAGTGCTGGCTATGGTACATGCCAAGAGAGTCACTTTGAAGCCTGTAGATATGTCCCTAGCCCTACGCCTACGTTTAGAGCGTAGCTTCTACCTCAATAGGCTAACCCACTTTATAATTCTCCCTATAAACTTTTATAATGTTCCCAAAATCCTTTGTAGCATTTTCAAACATTAATGGAAGCTTTTTGAGTTGTGTTAAATTCTTTTGTTGAGTCCAATTTTTTTTGTATGCTCAGTGCCAATGAACATTTCATTAAAAAAAATATAAAAGCACTATACACACAGGAAAACACACACACACACACACACACACACACACACACACACACACACACATATACACACACACACACACATATATATATATACACACACACACATATATATACATACACACACACACACATATATATATATATACATATACACACATATATATATATACACACATATATATATACACACACACACACACACACACACACACACATATATATATATTTATATATACAAAAAAGGTAGAGTCTATAAAGTCACCTAGAGACCCTTATTGAGGGCCATATGAGCCTCACAAGACCAAAAAAATCAGAAAAATAAAAATAAAAAAATGCCATGTGCGCTACGGCGCGCTAATCGGCAGTTTGACCAGGTCAAAATGCCGATTTCTGCGCCGTAGCGCACATGGCATTTATTTATTTATTTTTTGACTTTTTTGGTCTTGTGAGGCTCATAAGGCCCTTTAGGTGCCCTAATAGCCCCAAAATATTATATATTTATATAAGATATTATATATATATATATATATATATATCTTATAATAGTCCCAAAATCTTATAATATCTTATGTCTTATATATATATATATATATCCTATATATCCTATATATCTTATATATATATATATCTTATATATATATATATTTTATATAGTGCTATATATATCTTTTAATAGCGCCAAAATCTTATATATATATATATATATATATATATATATATATATATATATAGGTACACACACACACACACACACACATATATATATGTATATATATATACATATATGTTCAGATATATACATATATGTGAGTGTGTATACAACATTTTTTCGTACCGCTCTAACCTAATCTCGATTACTTTTTTTAATCACGATCACATTTAAAATGAATCCTAAACAATATTTTCTATTAACACATGAACAAAAGCTTGAAATTGCGAGGCTTGAAATGGTATATCACAAGTACGCCAGGAAAAATCACAACTTACAATGCACAACAATTTTTTTTTATTAAACTTGGAAGAGAAGTTTGCATTACATCTTTTTAATAAGCTCTTGGAAGAGCTCAGAAAGAGAGAGTTCTAGAGGCTGGTTTCTGGCCTAAGCTTTGGAATATATCACTCGGCTCATTGATTCCTTGAGCCTGAGAAAGGGCACAATGGCTTAAAACTGAGCCGAGATGCTTGCCCGTAAAGCAATACAAGGCAGCTTCCCTAGCTACCAAAATACATTTATTTATGTTTGAGGCTAAGGGATTCTCCGACAAGACTGCACTAAGTGCTTTACATTTTAGGAGCTCGGCATAGGCGATCTTTGAATAGTCTAAATGAAAAACCCGCACTATGTCGGCTCTGAGGGTAGGTATGTAGTGCCAAAGAGATGCATCTCGACCCTCTGACTTTGGCCGCGTTCCACCTATGCGCATAGCAAACTTGTCCACTTCAAAAGTAGTCTGTCAACATGTCAATATAGAAGTTAAGAAGCGTGAAATGATACAACTGAAAATAATTTGCTTTACAACTAAGAAGTTAGGACATACCTCAGTTGCATCGTCACTTGCAACTAGTTGCTCATTTGTCAAGTTTATGCTTCCTTGGTCTCTTGAGCATCGCCAGCTATCAAGGGCATGTGTGGTTCAAAGGCAGCTACGCTCTCATAGAATTGCACATCTTGCTTTATTTCAACGAGCGCTTTGGCCACTACATCTTCCAAGGATCTGCTACCAATATCGTATGCAAGCGCTTTTGTGAGTTTGTCATCTTCAAAAGAGATTTTCACTTTTCCTTTGTCTTGACCCCCAGCATTCACGGCAATAATAGATAGTGCCTCATCCTCGCGAAACCCGAGTGTCTTGGCAATGTCATCCAAAAACAAAAATTCTTTCCCATCAATAATGATTGGATGCAAAGACATGACAACAAGGTCTGGGACCTCCTCAAGTACTTCATCGCCCTCTAGAACTAGGTCCGGAACCTCCTCGGGGACATTCTCTTGTCTAGCCACCAATGCCATTGAGGCCTCCCATTGTTCTGTAACATTCTCTTCCTCAGCATGGGCCTCTTGGACCTGCTCCATTAGCTTTGCTTTGCCCTTTTCTTTTTCCTTGCCACTTTCTTTCGCCACACCGTCTTGTAACAGAAGGACCAAAACCACGTCGTCCCAGCTCATGAGTGAAAGAAGTGCCGATGTTGCCCATTTGTAGATCCAAAAGTAAGTCTTCCTCCTCATTCCTGTAGTCCTTTTCTATGAGGGATTTTAAAAACCTTGATAGGCAGAATCTAAAATTCTTGCCTTCTCTGAATATGTACTTGATGAGGTCAACCGGAACCCATAGGCCCTCATCACCCTCAAACATGATGGAGTACGTGCTGATGTGTTGATCCATATACTCAATGACATCTGTAAAAGCATCCGCGTGTAGATGCATTGTTGCACGCACATCAATTGCTCCCTCAAACATAGGGACGATCTCATCAACCCTATGAAGTAGCTCAAGCTTTCCTAGCTGTGCGCAATAAGTGCGTCAAGTAGAGGTGCCATGACTATGAGTGATTGCAAGAAATAGAGAGTGTGTGATACAGAAAGGTGTGCGAAATTGAGAACAAGTGTTAGGAGAGAACGATAATTGTCAATTGATGAAAATGAGTAAAGTATCGTTTATAAATGGGCGACCTTGTTATAAAATTTTTAAAAACTTTTAAAATTTTTAAGTACCCAAAATTTTAAAAAAAATGGTATGCGAAAGCAAGAACGTATCCTTCCATCACAAGGTCATTTCTAATTTACTAGTGGCTTAAGCCACAGATGCTTGTGTGACCAACCTTACACTATCACAAAAAAATAAAACTTGCACAAGACAATTGAAAAACCTTAATAAGACAGTGAGGCAAAAAAATTGAAATTGTATTTACTTCAATCCAAGATTACATATCCAGTGGTTATTTGATAGCTACACAGCCAGGGAAAGTAATTTCTCTACAAAGAAAAGATCGTTCCTGCCTTTTGCGCACTACTCTACCATTGATTATCAAAGCAAAATCACCACTCATCAGTGAGAATCGAAGAACTAAGTAGTCACGTAAATTGGCAAGGGACCAGTCATCATTCACAGCAACATCTTCTACATCCCCACCTTACATGGATATATGTAGCACACCCTGTTCTGTAGAGGTTGTGTCGGAGTCTAACGCCTCCCATTCTCCATTTGTAAGCTTCCATCGCCTATAAGGAAACGCAATGGATAACTGTTGCTTGGCAATATGGTAGCGCATCACAACCTTCTCAACTATTACACCGCATCTGATGGTGTCTCCATTGTGTTGAACAACTTTTTTATCCCATGCAGGTGATAAGAAACAAGTCAGAGCTCTCTCCTCCTTTGCAATCCATAAAGTTGGGGTGCGATGTGTGTCACTTGTACGGAACAGGTACACAAAGAGGTGTAGAGGTATGAAGCAGGTTATGGTTGCTTTGTGAGATCCATATGTGCACTTCATAGCATTTTGCACCTTGCTTTCGATCTGCAAACAAGCCATGGTGGCCACTGAAGCATTGTCTGGAATTGGCCATTCAATAGATGTGAGAGTTGGTGTAGGTTCTGGAACTAATTTTCCAGTACCATTTGTTGTCGTGGGAACCACATATGTATCCTCATAGAAGAAGATGTTTCGTGCAAGAAGTTGTGCAGCTGGACACCCTCCAAAGATTAAACTACCAAGCTCCACATGGTATGCTTCAAAGGTTCCTGAAATTGCCTCCATAGGCTCCCACTCACTATAGTTTGAGGGAAAAATATCTACGCAGAGGAACCCAAGAACAATCAAAGCAGTGCTCAATATACCATTATTAGCACCTGAGGTAAATGTTGGGCTTTCACCATACATCGTGCCATCTCCATGAGAGACCTGTTCTTTCTCTCAGCCACACCATTTTGCTAAGGTGTGTATGGCACTGTACATTGATGCCTTATGCCTTTTTCAACCATATATGTATGAAATTCCTTGGACATATACTCCCCCCCTCAATCTGAAACGAACGGTGCTAACTTTACATTCACATGCATTTTTCAGCCATGGATACGAATTGCCTAAAGCGCATAAAAATCTCTAACTTCTGCTTTAATGGATACACCCAGCTATATCTGGAGTAATCATAAATAAAAGTGACGAAGTAGAGATATCCCGTAATAGATGGTGTCCTCATAGGACCACATACATCACTATGTATAAGCTGTAATTTCTTAACAGCTCTCACAGATCCATCCTTTGAAAATGATGCCCGATGCATTTTACCAAGAATACACCCCTCACATGTAGGGGTCTCAAGAGTTAGCAACTGAGACACCATATCATGCCTTTGAAGGCGTAACAAATTGCCATAATTGAGATGACCAAATCGTACATGCCATAATTCTGCATCACTCATAATAGCACGAGTCATACAGACTGAGCAAGCATCATGCTGCAACTTCTCAAATACATCCATCTTGTATAGGCCATGAAATAAGGTACCTGAGGCAATGATAGAATAACCATCATTTCTATTCTGAACTGTACATCTGTCATCCACAAATTTCACCGTCAAGCCTAACAAGGCTAAGGCTGAAAACTGACAGTAAGTTCTTCTTAATGCCTAGCACATATAAAACTTAAGAAAGAATAAATGCACCCTCATTCGTAGTAGTGAGCACAACTCTACCAACTCCTTTGACAGGATATGAGGAACCATTTACACGTGACGGTTCCTGCACTTGGGACAGATTCTAGAGATGAGAACAAATTTTTTTGTGAAGTAATGTGCTTACTAGCACCACTATCAAAGTACCAAGCATTTGATTTTTCCATTGACATACATACATCATGAACAGAAAGGTCATAACTGCAATGTATAGTCTATGCCCAATCATCTTGAGCAAAACTTGCAGATTCCTTCTTCTCTGCACTTGGTGGTGCATCAGCCATAGCCATGCTCGATTCTTTCTTTTTCTCCTTCTCTCTAGCCTTTTCTTGCACTCATTTATGTAGTGCCCTAGTTTTCTGCAATAGTGACACTTGCCCTTCTTTTTAGACTTATCACCTTCTTTCTCTGCATCCTTACCTGAGAATTCTGTTTTTGGCTTATAGCCACCATGTGAAGAAGCTTTACCTTTGCCTTTCTGATTGGCAACAAAAGCTTGGTCACCAACTCGCATAACAGATCTGTTTTTCCTAGACTGCTCTTCTTGCAAGAGTATTAAAACCAGCTCATCAAATGTAAGGGCATTTGGATTTCCCTTCATCATGAGTCTAAGGGTAGAGGCAAAACTCTGATAAGAATCCGGCAATGCATTGAGAACTGTGGGCAACAATGTACTATCAGGATATATCTCATCCACACTAGCAAGTTGCTCCTTAAAATCTTTGATGTTGGTTAAGAAGCTATCCATTGAGTCTTCCCATTCATGTTCTCAGACTCTAACTGTGCATAGATATGCAACACGTGCTTCATTGCGCACCTGGTATAATGCAGCAAGTGCATCCCATGCCTGTTTTGAAGTCTTACATGACCAAATATGAGGAATAATGCTTCGCTTCACAAAAAGTGCAAGCAATGCATATGCAAAAATAGGGTCGTGAGAGGAGGGAGGTAGACTACTAGATCAAGTGTCAAGGGAGCTAGCTCTGATACCAATTATTGGAATTAGGGTTAGGATTGCAACAATGCACACACACAAGATAGAGAAGCTTGAGAGCACACAAACTCACTAGATTAGAATGAACAAATGTGTGCCAACAGAGCAGATACAAAAGATAAGTACACACCCCAAAATGAGTAGATAAGAGTGTGTACATACACACGGGGGAAAAAACCTCCTAGTGAGGGAAAAAGTGCTTAGCGGTCCTAAGTGTGTTCACACACATCACTACCATATAATACTATAATTATTTATCTAACTTTAAAATATAATCTTTTAAAATTAGTGATTTTAAATTCTTTTATATTAATAATTTATATATATATATAATTTAAAATTTTATATTTTATTTCTCTTTTTTGAAAAAATACTAAAAATATACTAAATTAACTTTTTTAAAAATTATGTTTTTGAAAAAAATAGAAAGGTGGAAGGAGGTGCCACGTGTCATAGACGTGCATGCCACATGGCATTTTCTTAACATGTGGCACTATTATGGTTGATGTGGCAATTCCATGATGTGGCATGCCACATCATCAAGTACAAGGTGGCAGATGACTAGGATAATGAGGTGGGAAGTCAACTAGGTTGACCATGTTGACCTGGAGGGTGGAGGTGGCAAGGTGCTTATGTGGATCCTCTCGAAGCTGATGTGGACATAAAGGTGGCATGCATATATAAGATTTGTGTCTACCCAAGCCTCACACATGGCATGATATCTAGGCTTTGAAGATTACCAAGCCTAGATTTCCAATCCTAAATAACTAGGATTGGTTTTAAACTTGAAAAGGGGAGAGTGAACACAATATGGGAATTTTCACTTGGGAGGATTGAAAACGGACCTTCCCATACTCAAATTAAGCCAATTTTTAAATAAATTCATGGTAACAAGTATTTATATATTGAAAGATTGAAAGATTCAATATTTTATTTTCTAGAATCAAAATACAATTGATTTAATGGGCCTCTGACAGTCATAACAAAATTTTCAAAGTAAATCTAGTAATTTTACCTTAAATCCACATTCTACTAATCTTCCCCAATCTAATCATCACTAGATCCATACAAATTGAGCATTTTAAATGGTAGATGTGGTGGGAGGATAAAATAGTATGTTTTTAACAATTCTAATGCCTTTTAAATAATATAGAAAATAGTAGCACTTGGTTCTTAGTATATGGGCTCTGCATGGGGACCGCCTACCCCCCCTTCAATACAATTTGGTCTCCCCTTTTTTCCAGCTATCTAATGAGGATACCAACGGGGTTATCTGGTCAGATCTTCTTAGCCTCTACACACATTGCACATGGATCACACCCCCGGAGCTCCCCACCACGAAGATGCACTTTTACAGAGACCACTTCCTCACACTCACTGAGGATGGATTCATCCAGCAGCCGGGCTACTTGAGTGTTCACATGTCCCATGCCATGCGGATTGTGATTGGCCAGATACGAGTTTCTTCCCACTGCCTCCTCAGAGTGGAGAGACAGGTAGAGTTTAGCGCATCTTCAGAGCTGGGAAGCTTGTACTACGGACACCTAGAGAGGAGAGGATCTGCCGACTATGCCACATAGAGGTTGAGACGACGGAGGAGCATTACATATGCCGCTGCCCAGTATACTATGAGATCCGCGGGAGGTTTCACTATCTATTTCATGAGGGATTCGGTCCACTCTCTAGGATCATTGACTTCTAGGACCAGCGTTGCATGGGCCTCTTCGTGCTTGAGCTTCGTAGACACAGGGACACCTTCTTGAGACACAGGCCCCAACCACCCCGCTCCCTCCCTCGGTAGCCAACCATCACCAGTTTCTTCCGGAGACCCAAGAGGTGGAGGATACCGACATAGTGGATCTTGTGGACCCTCCACGAGCTACTCTGGACCTACCTCGCCCGAGAGGAGCTACCTTGGACCGAGCCTCTGCACTCTAGCATGCGTGATGCCCTCAACCCCCCCATCGGCCACCATGATCACCTCATCAGTTCTCCAGATCCAGGACATGCTCTGTCGCCATCGAGCTACCTTTCCACGTGGCATAGCTGAGGGAGACCTTTCGGCCATACTTGTCAGTCCCATGCTTGACATTTTGGAGAGTGGTATACCATCTACTTGGAGCTACCTTTCCACGTTTGGCATAGCTGAGGGAGACCTTTCGGCCATACTTGTCAGCCCCATGCTTGACATTTTGGAGAGTGGTATACCATCTACTCGGAGCTGATGTTGCTCCCATGTTTTTATATTCTTAGTATTCCATGACGAGTTTCCATGGACAGTTTTGTATCACCCCAGTGAGATAGCTATATTTATGTTTTCTTTCTATTTTATTTTTCATTCCATGATGAGATATGCCATGGACATCATTGTATCACTTTGGTCTCATAGGCCCATTGGGTATTAGTAGATGCTTAATATCTCTCTCTCTCTCTCTCTCTCTCTCTCTCTCTCTCTCTCTCTGCTATAGATATATACAGATTATACTCTTTATATAATCTACACACATACACACACACACATCCACACAAACACACACACACACATACATATATATGTGTGTGTGTGTATTTACATATTTTCTTACACACACACACACACACATGCACACACACATACATGCATATATATCATACTGGATTATATAAAGAGTATATGGTATATATATCTATCTAGGAGAGAGAGAGAGAGAGAGAGAGAGAGAGAGAGAGAGAGAGAGAGAGAGAGAGAGAGAGAGAATATTGTAATATATATATATATATATTTATAATTATTTTAAATAAAAATCAATATATTTATCATAAAATAACACACATACACACACAATCACATACGTACATACATACATACATACATATATATACATATATATATGTATGCATATATATATGTGTATGTATACCATATAGCTATATACACATCATACGGTTTATATAATATAATATAATATAATATATATAAATATATATGTATATTATTTATATACATACATACATACATACATACATACATACACACACACACACATATATATATATATATGAACGTGTGTGCATATGCGAATATATATGTGTGTGCAAGAATGTAAATTTTTTATGTGGACATTTTTGTGTCTATGTGTGTGCACGTGCACGTGCATATGTTTGTGAGATTGTGTGCATGTACACGTGCAAATTTGTGTGTGCATGTGCATCTATGTATGCATGTGTACCTATCGATGTGTGTATACGTGTATATATATATATGTAAGTTTATATGCATATATGTGTATGTGCGAGGTTAAGTGTGTGCGTGTAAGTGTGCATATTTGTGTATGTGCACGTGCATGCGAGTGTGTGTGCATGTGTTTTCTTGTGTGCGTGTGTGTGTTTTTTTGTGTGCATGTGTGTGTGTGTGGTGTGTTGTGTGCATGCACATGCATGTGTTTATGTTGGCATACATATAGATCTATTTATATATACATACCTATAAATACATATATATATATATGTATGTGTGTGTGTATTCTCTCTCTCACACACGTGCACATAATATAATATTGTGTGTGTATGTGTGCGTGCATCTATGTGTGCTAGGGAAAACAAATGAACAAATGAGAAACTCTCTAATGTGTGTGTGTGTGTGTGTGTGTGTGTAACTCATTTAATGAGCAAATGACTTGATGGTGACAACTAATTGTGAGCCCCAATGCATCTAGGCTTGTGGAAAAGAACGTTCCTTTTTAAAAGTTCAAAAATGTGAAACTCTCCTATACATACATACATACATATATTTATACTCATTCAATGAGCAAATGACTTGATGGTGATAACTAATTGTGAGCCCCAATAAATGTAGGTATGTGTAAAAAATACTTATAAAAATTAAAAAAATTCTCCTTTCTCCTTCATGTGAAAGATCTCTCCTTCTCTTGCCAAGTGGGGCTCTCCTTTGCTTGTCATATGGCAGGTTACAAGTAATATATTTATAGATTACTATATTAATATATTATTGTTCCACAAAAAAAAAACATGGTCTTTATAAATATGTATTGTGTCTCATAGGTCATTTTGGCCTTTTGGAGATGTTAATATGATTTTCTTTTCTTTCTTTCTTCTTTCAATCTCTCTTCAGGTACTCATACTATTTTTCTTCTTCTTCCTTTTTGAAAGTTGTTACTCTCTCTCTCTCTCTCACGTGCGCACGTGCACACACACGAGCACGCACACACTCACCCACCCACCAACCCATGCACCCACCTAGCCACCCTATGTGTTGGACCCACAAATCACAAGTTTTATCTTGTGTAATACTTAACCTGAAACAAACAATGTTTTTTGATTTTGACCACACCATATTTGTCCTAGCCGAATTTCCCTCAAGCTTTATTTTGACTTGGCAAGGACATCATGATAGCGCTAAAATCCAGCTAAGAAGAAAATTACAACGTGTCACACGTCAATGGGATTTCCAAGGATCAAGAGCAAGGAAAATCTCTCACATGGATATGGGACACTCTATTGAATGGTGAAAACTGCGTCGTTGACCGAGAGCAATTAAGGCGTGCATAATAAATACACAAGCTTTATCAATACTCTTTATTCACAGAAAATGAGGGGTATCATGACAGTACAATGCATTGATTGGTATATTTGGGCTGTGCCAATCAATCAATCAGGATTCGTATGCTTGTAGAAACCCTAAAAATGTTAAACCCAATGTTTACGTAGACTGTTTTGGCTACTTTGCTTCTCAAATCCATCTACGGGACCTTACAAAATGAGCCCATTATTATCGAGCTGCTACCCGTGCACACTCCCAAAATACCTTACATATATATCATCTGCTGTCTCCGGCACATTTGTGCCTGGCTGCTGGCATGACCTCACGTTTGTCTAAACGTGCTATCTAGAGACTAGATCACTAGGTTGATTCTCTACACTAGTCCGTCCTCCGGGCATACCATCAAGGCAGGCCCTAATTTGTAGCCCATCGAGCACTTGTTCTGCTTGCAAGCATCATTCACTTGATCTGATCTCCATGTCATTGCCCAACAACCCTTGACAAACAATTCACTTGATATGCTTGTCCACCAAGTCATTGCCCAACAACCCTTGACAAACAATTGAATTAGGAATTTGTTTTTCCTTCTCACGTGCTCCTTTACCGCCCACATGCCTAAGATGTATGTGAAGTTGACCATGTCCAAACAAAGGCCTCACATTGTATAACCTTCACTTTTCCTCGACCTCCTCCTATTGTGCAAATAGTACACACCAACCGCTACATCGAGTGGGTAGACCCATCTACAAAGGGGCAAAAGTACACATGTTATCTACTAATAACACTAAGTAAAATGAGTACAAATATACAAGTTTGGGCCTACTTGTCCACTAGGGGAAAAAAACGTACACATGTGTATACATAGGAAGAAAACACACATACATTATATCAGCTTTGGTCCAAAAAAAATCTTTGTTTTGGATCTCATCAACTTTCCCCATAGCATGCCATTTTATACAAATCCACCAGTGAGTTGCCAAACATGGTATTATTATTAGGCCATATTTTACACCTAATGCATTCCAAGAGACAACATTAGAGCACTGTAATCTTAACATACATATCCATCAAAACAATGCAAACCACAATATTTTTTCCAAGAAACCTCTGTATAACAATCTCATCATGCGTTGCCCTTTATCAATTGCTTCTATGCTTCCACATACTTTCAAGATGCAAGCAAAGGCCACTGTGTCTAGAGAGAGGTAGTCATGATGCATTTGTTCAAAACAATTCATATCTTCCACACCTTGGTTCTGTTGGGCATATGTCGAGCAAGAGAGAGGCCATCATGATGCATTTGTTCAAAATAGTTCATAACTTCCGCACCTTGGTCCTACTGGGCATATGTCGAGCATTTGTTCAAATCAATTCATAGCTTTCGCACCTTGGTCCTGCTGTGGGCATATGTCAAGCAAGAAGCTCCTCAAGCACTTGTTATGCTTTTGCAAGAGCTATACATAGATATCATTGAATGTCAGAAGTCCAAGAGAACCCAAGAACACATTATATATGGTTCAAAGTAGACATCATCCTTGCTTCTCTCCCTGCCAAGGACACTACCCATCCCCAACAACCTCTATATGGCAATATCCTTGTGAATCTTGTGCTTAGCAAACATTAGTTCACATACATGCAATCAAATAAGCATGTGCAGCTTGACATAATTGTCTCTTCTTAAACTTCTCCACCCTGTATCACACGCACATACATACACACATGCACATCATAACTATTTTCACATTTGCATTTGCTCCTATGCTGCAACAACAAATTTTCAAGATGCAAGTGAAGGTCATTGCATTCATAGAGAGGCCCAATTAAATGCATCAGTTCAAAACAATTCCATGCTTCTTTGCGGTGATTTGTTAGCCATAACCTACAATTAATGTAAATCTCGACAACATCACAAACAAAAAGCTCGTTATTTTTGCAAAAGCATTGCATTTGACATACACACCCAAAGAGAGAGAGAGAGAGAGAGAGAGAGAGAGAGAGAGAGAGAGAGAGAGGACATGTAAAGGGTACCCAAACGTCTAGTTGTCTCATTAATATGAGGGGAAAAATAGGCTGGCAATGCTAGGCAACAACCTTCATTTGAATTTGAAATTAAATTTGAATGCAGTGAAGAGAGGAAGAGAGAGAGAGAGAGAGAGAGAGAGAGAGAGAGAGAGAGAGAGAGAGAGAGAGAGGATGTGTAAAGGGCACCCAAAGAGAACCTCAAGGCTATTCTAGAAAAGTAGAGTTGGAGGAGATGCCTAAAAACTCGCCACGTGGTAGCTTGAAAAGTCAACCCATCAACCCCCTTTATATTATATATAGAATATATAGATGATTTACAAGAGCACTCGTTACGCTTTTGCAAGAGCGATACATAGATATCGTTGAATGTGAGAAGTCCAAGAAGAGATCCTAAGAACACCTTATGCATGGTTCAAGTAGACGTTCTCTCCATGCCAAGCACACTATCAGTCCTCAAAAACCTCTATATGGATATCTCCTTGTGAATCTTATGCTTAGCACACATTAGTTCGCATACATGCAACCAAATGAGTGTGTGTAGCTTGACATAATGGTCTCTTCTCAACCTTCTCCACCTGCATCATACACACATACATAGATACATGCACATCATAACTACTTTCACCTTGTCATTAATAGAGACGCCCAATTAAATGCAAGTGAAGGTCATTGCATTCATAGAGAGGCCCAATTAAATGCATCAGTTCAAAACAGTTCCATGCTTCTTTGCGGTGATTTGTTAGCCATAACCTACAATTAATGTAAATCTCGACAACATCACAAACAAAAAGCTCCACTCGTTATTTTTGCAAAAGCATTGCATTTGGCATACACACCCAAAGAGAGAGAGAGAGAGAGAGAGAGAGAGAGAGAGAGAGAGAGAGAGAGAGAGAGAGAGAGAGAGGACGTGTAAGGGCACCCAAACATCTAGTTGTCTCATTAATATGAGGGGGAAAACATGCTCGCACTGCTAGGAAACAATCTTCATTTGAATTTGAAATTACATTTGAATGCAATGAAGAGAGAGAGAGAGAGAGAGAGAGAGAGAGAGAGAGAGAGAGAGAGAGAGAGAGAGAGAGAGAGAGAGAGAGAGGACGTGTAAGGGCACCCAAACATCTAGTTGTCTCATTAATATGAGGGGGAAAACATGCTCGCACTGCTAGGAAACAATCTTCATTTGAATTTGAAATTACATTTGAATGCAATGAAGAGAGAGAGAGAGAGAGAGAGAGAGAGAGAGAGAGAGAGAGAGAGAGAGAGAGAGAGAGAGGACGTTTAAAGGGCACCCAAAGAGAACCTCAAGGCTATTCTAGAAAAGTAGAGTTGAAGGAGGAGATGCCTTAAAAACTTACCATATGTGGCAGCTTGAAAAGTCAACCCATTTACGCTTTTGCAAGAGCTATACATAGATATCGTTGAATGTGAGAAGTCCAAGAGATCCCAAGAACACCTTATGCATGGTTCAAAGTAGACATCATCCATGCTTCTCTCCCTGCCAAGCACACTATCAATCCTTAACATCCTCTATATGGCAACCTCCTTGTGAATCTTATGCTTAGCACACATTAGTTCGCAGACATGCAACCAAATGAGTGTGAATGCAGCTTGACATAATGGTCTCTTCTCAAACTTCTCCACCTGCATTATACACACATACTTACATACCTGCACATCATAACTATTTTCATCTTGTCATTTACTCCTATGGTGTAACAAATTTTCAAGATGCAAGTGAAGGTCATTACATTCATAGAGAGGCCCAATTAAATGCATCATTTCAAAATAGTTCCAGGCTTCTTTGTGGTGATTTGTTAGCCATAACCTACAATTAATGTAAAGCTCGACAACATCACAAAAAAAACTCCACGCATCATTTTTTCAAAAGCATTGCATTTGGCATACGTAGCCGAAGAGAGAGAGAGAGAGAGAGAGAGAGAGAGAGAGAGAGAGAGAGAGAGAGAGAGAGAGAGAGAGAGAGAGAGGACATGTAAAGGGCACCCAAATGTCTAGTTGTCTCATCAATATGAGGGGGAAAAGAGGTTGGCACTGCTAGGCAACAACCGTCATTTGAATTTGAAATCACATTTGAATGCAATGAAGAGAGAGAGAGAGAGAGAGAGAGAGAGAGAGAGAGAGAGAGAGAGAGAGAGAGAGAGAGAGAGAGGATGTGTAAAGGGCACCCAAAGAGAGCCTCAAGGCTATTCTAGAAAAGTAGAGTTGAAGGAGGAGATGCCTAAAAAACTCACCATGTGGTAGCTTGAAAAGTCAACCCATCAAGCCCCTTTATATTATATATAGATGATTTTCAAGAGATGCCTAAAAAACTAACCATGTGGTAGCTTGAAAAGCCAACCCATCAAGCCCCTTTATATTATATATAGATGATTTTCAAGAGATGCCTAAAAAACTCACCATGTGGTAGCTTGAAAAGTCAACCCATCAAGCCCCTTTATATTATATATAGATGATTTTCAAGAGCACTTGTTACGCTTTTGCAAGAGCTATACATAGATATCGTTGAATGTGAGAAGCCCAAGAGATCCCAAGAACACCTTATGCATGGTTCAAAGTAGACATCATCCCTGCTTCTCTCTGGACATGTGCCAAGCACACTATCAGTCCTCCTCAACAACCTTTATATGGCAATCTTGTGCCTAGCACACATTAGTTTGCATACATATGCAACCAAATGAGCGTGTGTGCAGCTTGACATAATGGTCTCTTCTCAAACTTCTCCACCTGCATCATACACACATACATACATACCTACACATCATAACTATTTTCATCTTGTCATTTGCTCCTATGCTGCAACAAATTTTCAAGATGCAAGTGAAGGTCATTGCATTCATAGAGAGGCCCAATTAAATGCATCAGTTCAAAATAGTTCCATGCTTCTTTGCGGTGATTTGTTAGGCGTAACCTACAATTAATGTAAAGCTCGACAACATCACAAAAAAAGCTCCACTCATCATTTTTGAAAAAGCATTACATTTGGCATACGCAACGAGAGAGAGAGAGAGAGAGAGAGAGAGAGAGAGAGAGAGAGAGAGAGAGAGAGAGAGAGAGAGAGAGAGAGAGAATGTGTAAAGGGCACCCAAACGTCTAGTTGTCTCATTAATATGAGGGGAAAAAGAGGCTGGCACTGCTAGGCAACAATCTTCATTTGAATTTGAAATCACATTTGAATGCAATGAAGAGAGAGAGAGAGAGAGAGAGAGAGAGAGAGAGAGAGAGAGAGAGAGAGAGAGAGGACGTGTAAAGGACACCCAAAGAGAGCCTCAAGGCTATTCTAGAAAAGTAGAGTTGAAGGAGGAGATGCCTAAAAAGCTTGCCATGTGGCAGCTTGAAAAGTCAACCCATCAAGCCCCTTTATATTATATATAGATTATTTTCAAGAGCACTCGTTATGATTTTGCAAGACCTATACATAGATATCATTGAATGTGAGAAGTCTAAGAGATCCCAAGAACACCTTATTCATGGTTCAAAGTAGACATCATCCCTGCTTCTCTCCCTACCAAGCACACTATCAGTCCTCAACAATCTCTATATGGCAATCTCCTTTGTGAATCTTGTGCTTAGCACACAATAGTTCACATACATGCAACCAAATGAGCGTGTGCAACTTGACATAATGGTCTCTTCTCAAACTTCTCCACCTGCACCATACACACATACCTACATACATGCAATTCATAACTATTTTCACCTTGTCATTTTCTCCTATGTTGCAACAAATTTTCAAGATGCAAGTGAAGGTCATTGTATTCATGTGGAGAGGCCCAATTAAATGCATCAATTCAAAATAGTTCCATGCTTCTTTACAGTGATTTGTTAGCCATAACCTATAATTAATGTAAAGCTCGACAACATGCTTCTTTACAGTGATTTGTTAGCCATAACCTATAATTAATGTAAAGCTCGACAACATGACAAATAAAAAGCTCCACTCATCATTTTTGCAAAAGCATTGCATTTGGTATACACACCCAAAGAGAGAGAGAGAGAGAGAGAGAGAGAGAGAGAGAGAGAGAGAGGATGTGTAAAGGGAACCCAAACATCTAGTTGTCTCATTAATATGAGGGGGGAAAGAGGTTGACACTGCTATAGGCAACAGCCTTCATTTGAATTTGAAATCACATTTGAATGTAATGGAGAGAGAGAGAGAGAGAGAGAGAGAGAGAGAGAGAGAGAGAGAGAGAGAGAGAGAGAGAGAGAGAGAGAGAGGACATATAAAGGCCTGACTTGGCTATACCAAGGACATCATGATAGCTCTAAAATCTAACTAAGAAAATTACACCGGGTCACACTTCAATGGGATCTCCAAGGAGAGCAAGAAAATCTATCGCTTGGATATGGACATTCACTAAACTATATTGAATGGTGAAAACTAGCTCGTTGACTAAAAGCAATTAAGCCGTGAATAATACATAAGCTTTATTAATACTCTTTTTTCTCATAGAAAATGATATGTGTCATGATAGTACCATGCATTGATTAGTATACTTGGCTTTTGAAAGCTACCAATCATGATTCGTATGCTTGTAGAAACCCTAAAAATGTAAGCCCAATGTTTAAATAGCATGGAATATGCATGGTCTAGTGTTATAGTTACAACATATAAAAAGAGCTACAAGAGTCAAGATGATAAGGTTGGAGCATTAAATTCCAATGCATGATGTTGTAATAGTGCCTTTGGTAAGCCACAAGTGTCATATTCTTATTCTATGCTTATTCTATGATGATGGATCTATGATCATAATGGAAGAGCTCTTATTGAGGTTTTGTGTGAGTCTAAAGCAAAACTCAAACCCAAAAAAAAACTTAAAAACCACACCCAAATGATTGCTTTTTATGCTTAGAATCATAGATCTACTAACTTCTTAGTGAGATTTTCTTTCTTTTGATACTAGAGCACTCATGATTTTCAACATGGTCTTTATAAATATGTATTGTGTCTCATAGGTCATTTTGGCCTTTTGGAGATGTTAATATGATTTTCTTTTCTTTCTTTCTTCTCTGAATCTCTCTTCACTTACTCACTCATACTATTTTTATGTTCTCTCGTGTGCACGCGCGCGCGCGCGCGCGCGAGAGAGAGAGAGAGAGAGAGAGAGAGAGAGAGAGAGAGAGAGAGAGAGAGAGCAACAACAACTTTAGAAAAGAAAGAAGACGTGCACGTGCACACACACACTTACCCACCCTCTCGCTCACGCACCTAGCCACCCTATTTGGATCCACAAATCACAAGTTTCTTTTGGGGAACAATATATATATATATATATATATATATATATTCCAAATTCTTTACAACCGAGCCTTCACCAAATTACAAAATTACATCTACAAAACTCTATCCCCTTCTTTACATGTCTAAGTAAAGTAAGCTACATATGAGATTCCACAAATCACAAGTTTTATCTTGTGTAATAATTAACTTTAAACAAACAATGTTTTTTTTTTAATTTTGACTACACCATATTTGTCCTAGCCAAATTTCCCTCAAGCTTTATTTTGACTTGGCAAGGACATCATGGGACCTCTAAAATCCAGCTAAGAAAACTACAACGAGTCACACTTCAATCAATGGGATTTCCAAGGATCAAGAGCAAGAAAATCTCAAATCCCAAGGATCAAGAGCAAGAAAATCTCTGAGATGGATATGGACACAGTACTGAATGGCGAAAACTGCCTGGTTGACTAAGAGCGTGCATCATAATACACAAGCTTTATTAATACTCTTTATCATGACAGTACAATACATTGATTGCTTGGTATATTTGGCGTGTGAAAGCTACCAATCAATCAGAATTCGTATGCTTGTAGAAACCCTAAAAATTACCAACCCAATGTTTAAGTAGACTGTTTTGGCTACGTTGCTTCTCAAAATGCATCTACGGGACCTTACAAAATGAGCCCATTATTATTATTGAGCCGCTACCCGTGCAGCTCAATAAGGGCGTTCAGCCCCATAATTAAGGACCTAGAACGCTTGCCCCTTTTATCAACGGGACTGCAGTATTCTTGTCGCCCTCACTGAGAGACTACCCAAATGTCTCACAGATTTTCCTAGACTCCGAGCCAAACTCCACTCTGCCAAAATACCTTACATATCTATCATCTGCTGTCTCCGGCACATTCTGTGCCTGGCATGGCCTCACGTTTGTCTAAACGTGCTGTCTAGATCACTAGCTTGACTCTCTACATGCCTGTGCAAAACATAGACTTCGAAACTAAATACATTTGCATTGGAACAGTGCTCACATGACCCGGTTTGTAGTGTAATTTTCTCGGCTGGAATTTAGAAATCCTCGATTGGAATTCTACGTTGTCTTCAATTTTAAGGGATGAAATTTGCACATTATTTTAGTTCGAAATCGCAGCGTAATTTGAGGCATGTACTTGTTCTTAACAAAAGAAAAAAATAAAAGCAAGTATAATAGTTGAGACCTGTACATGTTCTTATAATCTAGAAACGGCATATGAAAACTATTTGTTATATGTTATATGTCATATGCCACATGATAAATATTTTCAAACACTAATCATACCCCTCGCATGAGATATGCAACGGATGCATTGTGACATCGCATGATGTTGACCCATGATCATCCTTCAACAATCATGACACACACATGCACATACATAGGTCACAAGGAAATCAGAGTAGGTGGGACTCACTTCCCAACCATAGGCTTGCTTTGCCAAGCCACACCAGAGCTTGGGAGAGATAGACACATACACCACCATAGCATGATGCCTTTAGATCGTGAGACCACCTCAAAGTCATATAAACACCATGTGTATCCCATACCGTGGTACACAAGCTTGGCATCCCTAGGTAGATCTAGATCCACACAAGGCACGCTCAACAAGTGAATTATGGGCCCTCCTCATTTTTATATACGACTTTGGTGCTATTTATTTCCATTCACTTATGTGGTAATTATCAAGCTCTTTCCAACAATAGTTGATTTTGTGCGACATTCCCTTGGGCCATGAGACATTAACCTTTTCCCATGCCAGGGATGTAACATACTTCCCCTTAAGAGCTCACCTCTCCAGAGGTGTGAATTCATGAATTCAATTGATGGATATCTCTTATTTTATCCCTACCATTATGAGTCTGTATAGTTGACCCTTTCAAATGTTACCTTTGACAATCGGGGAGATTTATGTTGAGATATTGAAATCTTAAAACAACATTCCAAACTCGATTATACAACCATCCTTTGCATTTCTTTGGCTTATCCCAAATTATGCAAGGTATAAGGTCAAACTTTGACTTATTGGACAAGTTCCTTGTTTTACTCTCCTAGCTTGATGATAGCTTTTGACAACTCATAGTTTGGTAGAAAACTTTGAGTCTCAAGTCCCAAGGTAACTAAAACGCATATGAGGTCTCTATCAAGGAAGTTACTTGATAGAGACCCAAGGTAACTGAAACACACATGAGGTCTCCAAGGAAGTTCCTTGTTAGGCCACTACGAGTCTTACTCTCTAACTTGATGATAGCTTTTGACAACTTTTGGCAACTCATAGTTTGGTAGAAACATTTGAGGTCTCAAGACCCAAGGTAGCTAAAACACATATGAGGTTTCTATCTAGAAGTACTTGAGCCCAATTACTCAAGGCAATATCTAGACTTTATTCTTACATTGTAGTCTACGTTTCTATGCTCTTAGGACAATATCTTTACGTACTTAAATTTTCACACAATTCTCTTGTTATTGGTAGTTCCACGCATTCAAACATGAGTGAACTAACCAATTTCACCTCTCATTCAATTTCCATTAACCCACACCCTAAAGGTTAAGGTAAAGGATTTAAAGATCATCATGAGTCTTGCCATGGCCCAAAACATATCTAGTTCTTATTAGAGAAACTATGATAGTTCCTTATAAGGACGTTAAGCACCAATATTCAAGTCACATGCGAAGGCATTATCGACAGTAGTAGGTCTACCTATTTGTGATCCTTGTAAGGAATTTAGAATGCTATGGTTCAACTCTTTCACATCTGGGAATTTACAATGCCAAAATGTAATGAACTTCATTAGGCTAGGTACCATTCCAAAATCCATTCCACGATATAGGTTATCAAGTTTGTAGTTCATATAGTAAAATTTATATCGAATTACTTTAAGGTGTGTGTAATCTATCAAAACATGATGGTATCATAATCACTTGTGCATTGAGCTATGATATGAGCAATCCTCAGTGATCCCCATCGATTACTTTAGTCCCCAACAACTTTAATCCCTTGTCTTTGGTACCCAGGTACTAGTACTTTGATCTAGCCATGATGCAAGCAATCCCCATTGATCCTCATCGATTGCTTCATTCCCTAATAACTTTAATCCTTGTGTTTGGTACATGCATTCATGATCACCTTAGGAGTGCACATAACTGGTGACTCATTATGACTCACATTCATTTGTGTGTCATCCAAAAGAAGATAAAATCATGGAATTCAATATGCAAATTGAACTAGCGTTTAAATCACCCTATCATAGACCTAGTGTGAGATGTAAGTATATTTATAGGCTACTAATGGCAACTATAGCCTTAGTTAGACCCTTACTTTTACAAGCACTCTATACTGATCTTGATGAGTAAGTGAGTTAAAGCCAAGTTCTTCAATTTAAATGACACTCCATCCAAGCTTGTGCATTTGGGGAGGTATAATACCAATTATGGACACTTATCAAACATTGAATAATACCAACTATAGAAAATTATTAGCATGGCTTAGTTATAACTTAAGAGAATACGTCATTTGCAAAATGAATTTTGTAAAAATTAGAAATTAAATTAGCTTTTTAATGGTCTAAAAATTGGTAAAGTTCACATTTTAGTTTAGGGAGTATGGGGACTATGTTTCGGATTTCTTTCTTTTTGAAGTGATTTGAATTTAATTAATTTATTTTATCCAAATTAAAGGACTATGCATAGTAGTATGGTAATAAGTAGAGTATCTTTTCATTATCTCTTCATTCAAAACAAAAAAGAGAAACAAGAAAGTATAATTAATTTGTTTTACAAGGAACATCAATACGAGTGTGGTAAGGGTTATTTACCTCTCATGGGAATGTTTATGTGAGGATGAGAGGGGTGTATTTAAGAGGCATCATAATATGGATTATTAAAAGCCTAAGGAAAATTAAGAGAGAGAGATAGAAGGCAAATCTTTATGGACTACAAATGAGTAGAAGGTTTTTAGTTATGTTGGTTAAAGGATTATTATTACTCAAATATCCCTAATAATAACATAATAGCCTAGTATACTTGGCTAGCTAGAACACCCACATTAGTGTTATTAATTCAGAGGTCAGTTTATGGAGCTAGTTGGATGAATCTGAGGTTTGGAGCACCATGGCGGCTCCTATTTCTAGCTATTTTGATGTTCCTTTGCTCATGTTTGTGTTTAGTTGGCTCATTTTGTCTTAAATCTCCTCACTCTCTTAAGGTGGATCCAAATGAGGTTTTCCTTCTTAACAAGGTAGAACTGTGTTAAGTGTTGGTTGTTTTGGTGGGATCGAAGGCTGGGTGGGTTTGATGAAGTGTGGTTTGATGCACTATAGTTAGTTGTATTATCATTTCCAACAATTAATGGGGGTTTGCATCAAACCTTGGTGAAACAACCTCTAATGCTTTTTGAAGTATGTCTAAAACTAATTTTAGAAATGTCTATTCTTCTCAAGCTATAAAAATAGGTTTTTTTGTTGTAAGTTAATTTTTTGGGGGTTGATGCCAGATGGAGGCGATGGTTCTTCGCAAATATTGTTCTCTCCCAGAGCTCTCTCATAAAAGGCAAGGAAAGAAGAAAAATATTGCAAGGGAATGTTTTATTTTTGTCTTGCTTATTATAAAAAAATGACTCATATACAAATGACTTATATGCAATGAAAGATATTACAAGGGAATATATTATTTGTGTCTTGGTTTTGTAAAAAATTATTAATATATAAATGACATATATAAATGACTTATATACAAGTGACTTATATACAAATGACTAGCTTTCACACTAGGCCAACTAAACTTAAGCAAGTATGTACACTAAGTCCTTAGAATTTTCCTATTTGACAATAAGAACAAAGTAAGGCCACTTTATTTGTTCAAGCAATCGGCTTACAAAAGATAAATACCTATTTGTGTGAGCGGGTAAGATGGCAAAGCATCTAACAGTAGGTCAGGCATGTGAAACCAATGATGTTAACCTAGGGAGTGGTTAACACCTCATTATATTCTTTTAAAAGAGAGATTTTGGGCCTTGACTTCCTTCATGGGTCTTAACACTTCATGGGAAATCTTTTCCTTATCCTTCTCTTCAATCATCATGTTTGCTTTGGCTCAGAGTTGATGTGAGCTACCCTTACTTGGGATTTGCATCTAAAGTTGATTATTGTGTGTAGAAATGAATTAAACTCATCATCATCTCATTATGCTAGAAATCAAGAAAGAGATTAACACTAATGATAATTCCAATGATGAAAATGAATCTTAATGACAAGGCAAGAGGTTTAGCTCAAATGCTCATATGTTTGATCCATTAGATAGAGTGTATTTTTTTTAGTGCCTTTTTATAGGCTTGAGTATATCTCCACATTAGCCATTAAACATGGCCCATAAGCTAGCTTAAGCATCCCCTAATATTTTCTAAATTTAGCACCATCTCCCCCCTTAAGTGAGCACCCATATGAAATCCTTTCCCACTTCTTCTAGGTGCCTACTTTTGGCCTCCACATGGGCTGACCATTCCAAAAATCTCTCAACATTTGGGCTCCCTTTGACCCTTTGAACCATAGTCTATGAATTATGCAACTCTTAAAAATGTTAGAATATCACATACCACTCTCCCTTGCTCTAAACATTTACCCCATAGCACTTGCTATTTCAACACTTCCCCTCAAGTGATGAACTACTACCACCATACATACAATAGACCTATAATATTAGTCATTTTCTAGAGTGGTCCATCACAAGTATCTCATAGGCTACAATGTTACCTTCGAGCCTATAAGTTTTGCACAAAGGTAGGAATACAATAAGTGGGTATATGTATGAATAAGAGGACTAAAAATTTGTGTCCCCAAGAAGTTACTAAATATGACTTATTATTCTATTATATATACAAATAGTGGTCTTCTTCAAGTAGTGGAAACTATTGAGTACAACCAATTGAATCTGTACCACCTTATTATGCTTTCACCAAAACACAATGTGAGAGGGATGCCCTCTTCCATGGACTGGAAGAGTCTTTTTGACTATTGGCCTTCTCCTTCTTGGGAAGCCCCTATTTTTGGATCTTCTTTCCTCCATGATGTTTTCTTGATTGTTGTTTAGAGTCTCCTTTATTGAGCTCTTCTTTTGTCATGATGTTTGCTTAATTTTGTTCATTAGAAAGCCTTTAGACATCTTTTGAGCCCTTTTCTAATGACCCTCACCAATGGGAAGAGAGCATTGTGAATTTTGGTCTCCTCCAATAGTAGGGGGCAACTAGGCTTGTCTTCCTTATTAATACAAATGTGGGGTTCAAAAATTAGGGGATGGCCTTCATAAATTAGGGAGGGGGGTTGTGGTGTGGAGGGGTAGGTAACTAAAAGTAGGGGGTTTCCATCATTTTCAGTCCCCATCAATCTTGTGGGTCAAAAGACCCTTAAAAATGGGTTTTTTTCAAAAATTTCAAAAAAGTGATTCCCCCCCCCCCTAAAAACCCAAATCTCCATCTCTCTCTCTCTCTCTCTCTCTCTCTCTCTCTCTCTCTCTCTCTCTCTCTCTCTCTCTCTCTCTCTCTACTGTGCGTAGTCCTATAGCTTATTCATGTGCCTACAATAATCTCTCTCTCTCTCCCTCCCTCTCGTATGGATTTCTCTCTAGTAGGTTGGTTTACATGGGATCTTATTTTCAACCTCATTTGATTTGTTTGTTTCCAGATATTTTCCCTTCCAACTTCATTGAGGAGCAACATGTACGAAGCCTAACATGGACATTCTATGCCGTTCATGCTCATATAGGGGGATGGAATACTCTCCAACATTTCCCCTTCTAACCTTGCTCGTCAAAAAGTTTTCTTCTGCACACACAACTATGTAGTGCCCACACAGGCCAACGGGTTTGGTAATCTTGAAGGAATCCCCTCCCCTCCTCTCTCTAGCACTGAATGGCCAATGCATGATGTTTGGACTATGATTTCTCTTAAGGAAAACATGGCTAGTGGTATACAAGCCTCTTTGAAGTACACCAAGGCCTCAAGATCGGTGGGTCTTACTTGGGCATGCCCTATGCATGTGTTTGCCTACATGTTTCAGGCCTTTGAGTGCACACAAAAACCCACCATGTACATGTGCGAGGTTGTGGGTGTTGAAGAGATGGTCAATTTACTTGGCCAAGGGTGGGACCTTGTGGAGGGGGAGAAAAAAGGGGATAATTTCAAGTGCAATGTAGTACAGTCTAGTGTCTCCTTTCGATTCTTGTGACACATGCCACTTTGTGCATTCGATTTTGTTATGAGCGGTGGATGAGGAAGAAGGGAGCATGGATTCCCTTACAAGCTCAAGAGGAGGTTGCGGAGCCCATAGCTCTCTCGATACCAAATGTGGGGGTAGAGATTGTCCAAGCAAGAAAGCATTGGAGCCTATTGAATGTTCGTGTGATCACCTACGCATCTTGGGGATATGAGGGAATCAGCAATGCTTGCTTCAAATTGCAAGGTGGGAAGGTAAGGGTTGTTTTTTGAACAAATGTATTTGTTGATAACTATCGTATTTCACTTACAATGAGGTTTGTTTGGATAGGTTGGAAGGCAGCTAGAAGTAAGCACCAAGGTGTCCTCGAATTGGGGGCAGGATGATGTCACTTTGGCTCAAGGAACCTAAGCTAGAAGTGTCCATTTTGTAATCTCACTCCATTTTGGGCAGATGTTTTGTAATCTCACTCCATTTTGGAGTTGTTCTGTAATCTCATTCCATTACAAAGTTATATAAATATATTTATTTTCTACAGTACTTTGTTTAAATGAATAGGCATTTTGGTTTATTGAAATTATGGTTTTGTGGTATGGTTGGTTTATTTTCATACTTGGTCTCGCTCAACCTAGTTTTCAACTCATGCAATTTTGAAAAATATGGTTTTGCTTTTTTTTTTGGGGGGTCCAGTGTGATAGAACAAACTTTTTATAAATACCTAAGGCCCCTTTTGTGTCATTTTTTTCACACTCTCCAAAGTACCAAAGCACCTAAACAACCCTCCTCATCATGACGCCCCTAGAGAAATTCATGGACTTCCTATGTGTGAGAGTGACTTCCTTGAGGCCATGCGCCTACACGCTATGTTCAATCGTGTGGTTGACTAGACCTCCACCATTCAACTACACTCAGATCTATTTACTGACACGCTCACCTACATGGAGACCCACATGAGGCCGCACTCACTAGCATTATGGGATGCTGAGGGCTTGTGGGTGTGCCATGTAAACTTATCGAGCAAATAGCTCACAATGAAAAATCCTTTTTAGGAAAAACCTTAGAAATCTATGGAATACCATGTAATGCATGATATTCAATTCACCCCATGTGCTGGTCACCACTTTAATGAAGCTTTGCAACTCCGCTTGAAATTGCTTACGTTGTTCCTCCTCAGTTGTGCTGCTTAGATTCATCAACACACAACCTTGTTGAAATCTACCCACACTTGTTCACGCAAGACAACAATATTTTCATCCAAGCAGTCCAAGGTAGTGCAAGCACAAAGGTCTTTCCATAGCTCCCATCTCTTTGGAGCTATGATATCCACACCTTCCCTATGTGCATTTGCTAGAACCTCCTTGCATGCGTTTTCAAGCCGCTGGAGAAACCTTCTGGCCTTCGTGCCACTCATCCACTCATTGAAACCTTCTGTGAAACCATATGAGAACCTCCTAAGGTCTTTTGGTTCACTCCAATCTCCACGTTACCACCATGACAACTAATCTCATTGAGAAAGTTCTTTACTTTTGTAATTGCCTCATCTTATTGAGCTTTACCAGGCATAGTGAAAGCATAGTCTATGTGACACTTTAAGAGGCGGTCAAAGATACGCATGAAAGCATGCAAAGTAAAAAAGTGAACATTCTTGAGAGGAAAAGGAAGAATGGGGTTCCAACTATTATCTCACAAATCCCTCATTGGAGGCACCAGCATAGGTGATGAAAGTACACCACCATCCCATTCACCCTTGCAACTGCCCATTTTGACACATTTCTCTTCACCAATGTCCCTCCCCTTGCATTTCTTCACGCCCTTTTGTTTTACTCCACGCATGCACCAAGGGCATGGATGAGCAGTATTTGTACCTTGAGTGCAGCCAAGAATACACTTGATTATCTCTTCAGGTCCCCACATAGACGCCAATCAATGGCAAAACTTCCTAGACCCTCAACATCCAAGTGCTCTCCCTCTATTTGTGCTTAATCACAATTCTAACCCAAGACAATCTCTCAAAGACCCATGCTAGCACCTCGTGTATCTCCTTGGGAACCTCAAAGGCTCCCAACCACCATATTTCTTTCTCTGATTGAACATTGAACGAAAAGTTCATGTTTGTTATGCTCTTATCACCAGCTTCATTAGTAGCTTCATCACTAGCTCCATCAATCTCCCCATCACCAGCTCCATCACTCTCTAGCTCCATGACCGTCACTAGCTTTAAAGGCTTCTACCATAGCGTAGTCTATGAGTGTAATACTCACTCTCTCTAGTCTCCTTCCCTTCACTATCTGACACTCATCCAACTTCAAAACGAATCAGACTATTTGACCTATGAAATCCACAAACAAACACAATGTTACGCTCTTAGCGAAAACATGCACACGAATAAAAACATTATAATGTTGCAAACCCCACTCACATCTTGCAGGCAATCCATAGAATGATATCATAGCCTTTTATAGCATCTACAGGTCTACAAATATGTTGTTAAATTCATTGTAAGGGAACGAAACCATGTCATGTTCGGTCTTCTTTTTCCCCCATGCTGCAATGGAGAGGATGTCGTGGATGTCATAGTACTCACCAATCTTGACATCTTCATTGCTCACTCCCTTAGCTAATGATACCCTCTTTAGGTAGCGAAAAAAGGTTGTGCATGATACCTTTAGCGAAGGGTGTCTCCTAGCAACTGATGAAGTGCCTTATAGCGCTTGGTGCTAATTCCTACCTCATCGCACGCATTAATAACTTCAGCACTGCTAATAGTTTGGACTACCTCGTACATGATATCATTGGCCACCACCAAATGTATCTTGTTGCCACCACAGGAGTCCTTGATCATTTTAAGCACATGCTTCCTCATTGTGATCAAATGCAAGAGCTCATTACTGTCCCCAGACTTATTAGCACTTGACACATCTTGAAGGAATACCCTACAAACCAAAAAGAAAGCATTGAAATTTTAAACTTAGAAGTGCACTGACAGTGCATCGACATTACAAGTGGAATGGTTAAGAGCCATACCGCGCTGCGTGAATTCTTACGAGTATCCCCTCCCAACAGCAAGTGTTTCAATGTGGTTGAGTGGCCTCTTACACTCCCTAGCTCCAACAAGGAGTGCTCTTCATGTGGTCGATGGTTTGCCTTAGCTTTTCAATGCATGCTGAACCCTCTCGATTTGCATTCTCGAGCTCCTTAACCTTGGCGTGAGTCTGAAGTAGGGCTTGGTGCAAACCACCTAACGTACCTTGAAGAGCATGCAATTACGAGAGAGGACAAGTAGAATACTCTACAAGCATCACTTGTTGATAATCTCTTGCAATACCCAAGCATCCCATTGTTACCATCTCCCACATACTTAATAAATGAGGGCAAGTCTCTAAAAGTTGGTTGGTATCACGCAGAAGGGTCCGCTGGGGATATAGATTTCCATCAACCCACAGATCCACATTTGTGTGACCACCTTGTCTCCGTGTAATCTTCTCTTATTCTGTGAGATGACCCTTGCCTAAAGATGCATACTCTTCCAACACTCGAACATGCAAATCCACCTTGCATTGTTCCGATGGCACATTCGCATTTGGTGATTTTGTGCAAGGCCATGATTCTACTTAGGTGATAAGTCGCACAACTAGACGAGCTCCAAGTGGAGAAAAGAATTAATAGGTCAAGTAATGTTGGATTAATAGCTCTATGTTGATGTTAAGCCATGAATGCAAAGTAGAGACAGAGTGGCAATGGCATGAAAGCACAATAGAGAGAGAGAGAGAGAGAGAGAGAGAGAGAGAGAGAGAGAGAGAGAGAGAGAGAGAGAGAGAATGTGTGTATATAGGCCATTAGCTCACAATATAGAGAGAGAGAGAGAGAGAGAGAGAGAGAGGAGAGAGAGAGAGAGAGAGAGAGAGAGAGAGAGAGAGAGAGGAGGTTGATTTGGAGGGAAAAAGGTAGGGTAGAGATGGTTTTAGGTGGAAATTGAGTTTAAAAAATGAATTTTATATATGGGTTTGGGTTAAGTTTTAAAGCAAGAGAATTAAAAAAAGATGGAAAAAATTCACTATTTTTGGCCCCCCACCTAGTTGCAAGAATGATGATGTGGAAAGTGATAGGATAATTTGGAGGCAGTAATGAGGGTGATTTGGTGGGGAAGTGGAGGCAATAAATGAGGGAGAAAAAGATGTCACATTTAAGGGGATAGAGGAGGTTTGGGAGGGAAATGGAGGTTCAAAATTGATTTTTACTATATATAAGGGGCTAGGATAAGTTTCAAAGCCAAAAAACTTGCTAAATGGAAAAAACAATCACTATTTTGGGCCCTCCTTAGTTATGAGCTTGATGATGTGGAAAGTGCTTTGCCACAAGCGAGAGAAAATGGCTACTTTAGACCCTAAAATTTTGGTTGGAAATTATAGGCTAGAAAGAGCAAACTATAGGCTCCAAGTGGGCCTCTTTATTTCCCTTGTTTCCTTAAGAATGCTGAAAATTAGCCTTAATCCCTAAAAATTATGAATCCTTACAAGGCCCAAAAGATGTCCAAAGGCTACCTAATGTTGGAGTCTTTTTCTTGCTCTAACAATCGTTCTCTATGTGGCCTGGCTTGCTACAAAAGTTGCACTTCACTATGGCTCTCTTGGTCCTTTGGTGAAGAAAGCTCTCTTCATATTGTGAGGATCCCCCCACTTTGACTTTGAGTCTCTTTTCTTCCTTGGTCAAGGCTCCTTTAATGCTAGTGAAGGTTGGGTTGGGTAGGTTCTTCAAGTTAGCCACCACAATGGATTGTTGAATGCTTTCAAGGTCATACTCTTGAGAAGGATTGTGATGGCATCCTCCTCTTCCATTGCAGACCCAACACATGTAAGTTGTTATGTAACACTTTTCATTTTCTTTACATGTGGAGGGTTATGCAAGTAGTTTCATAAAACTTTTCATTTTACTTAGATGTGCTTGGAGAGACTCACTCTCTTTGATGTCTTTAAACCCAAGAAATGATTTTTTAGAGTTCTTTTCTTTAGTACCAACAAATAGCTTCTCTAGTTCATTCTATGCTCCTTTAGAGTTATCTTTATTATGTAATGTGATGGATGAAGCTATCACCTAGCCCAAATGTAATATTGGCTAGAGCTCTCTCATCTCTCCCTATCTAAAATATTTTATCTTTCCCTTCTAATCATGGACATTTCTAATAGCTTCTCTAGTTCATTCTATGCTCCTTTAGAGTTATCTTTATTATGTAATGTGATGGATGAAGCTATCACCTAGCCCAAATGTAATATTGGCTAGAGCTCTCCCATCTCTCCCTATCTAAAATATTTTATCTTTCCCTTCTAATCATGGACATTTCTCTCTTCCACTTACTATCTCCCAAAGCCCCCAAAGCCCATCTTTCATGAAAACTTGAGTTTTACTTGCCATGTATGGAAACCTTCACCATTAAATTTATTTACTATGAGTGGATTTGACATGGTTTCCTTATGGGGATAGCAAGGTCTTTACCGTTGGGGTTACCGAAAGCTAGTCTCTAGTCTCTTACAAAGGTGGAGATATGCATTTGATGAGATTAACACTTCCCAAATTTAAAAACTGTAAAACTAGAAAATACCCTGATTTGGGAGAGTGATTTAGAGTACTAAACCAAGGTGAAAATTCATTTTGAAGTTGCATACATGTTTAACAACACCCTAATGCTAAAGTAGAACCTTCAATGGCTATGGAAATTGATTGTAATTAGCACTAATTACCTTGTCAACAGATGCAATTTTTTACAAACAGAACATAATTTATGATTTGACAATTAAAGCTTCAATGATTGTTGTTTATGCCAACAAATAAATGTATACCTAGGAAGAAAATGTTTGCTAGTATGATGTAAAAATATGAGATTTTTTACTCTTCATGCTGGAATCTCATTACCAACTACTGCACCTTTTTAATGCCTTTGACTTGATCAATAAAGCCCTGCTTTGATGTGTTGTAGCTCCTTGTTGATATGATGTACCGGCTCCGAGTTATGCTTCTTTGAAGAGAATGAACCAAACAGTACTTGGTTCTTGATGATTTGGAACTTGGCATAACAAGAAAAAACTACTTAAAAACTAATTTAAAAGACTAAACATTTTACTAATCTAACCTATTCTATGGTGTTGAGATATCGAGCTCAACTAGTGCTGCGGATATTGATGACCCACTCTCCACTCAGGCTTCTCTTTTGGTGGAATCCTTTTGGCTTGTATTTCACTCTGTGCCTCATGTTCATCGTCGTGGGTGATACCTTATGCACTTAATCCAATGGCATGGTTGGTGAGGTTATGGTTAATATGCCACCAGTGTGGGGGTGACAAGCTATATGATAGCCACTTTTGGATTACTAGAGTATGGCATTATAACGGTAGCTTATATAGTTGGGTTCACACTATGGACTTTCCATTATATATTAATATGCTTCCCTTATAGTATATACTCTTATCTTCACTTTGGCATGCTCTTCAATAGGATGGCAATGTCATCTTCTTCTTCTATAAGGGGGGGGGCCAATACTCACTAGTTATTGTTCTTGGTTATTGAATATGCTCTTCATTTTGTTGACTTGTGGGGAAAAGAAACATTTATTTTCATGTCCAAACCAAAAAAATAAAATTTAAGGTTGATTTTAGAGTTCCCCCAAATAATTCTTTCCAATTCAGCCCATGCCTCTTTGGAGTTTTGTCCACTAATGCAATGTGGTACCTATATGAATTTATGGCTCAATACTAATGCAATCGTTGATACTGGCGAATTAGAGAAAGAAGATGAACTTGCACATGAAGAAGCAACGGCACAAGATGCAGACAACCCTGCAAACAATGAAGATAAGCATTACGCTCAAGATGCGGTTGATGTAGAGCATGATGACAACCAAGAAGAGGGTGTTGAAATTGCAGCCCATCAAGAAGAAGAGGGCAAAGTCCCTGTAACCAAAGAGGGCACTGTACTTGCAGCCCATCAACAAAATGAGGGTGCTAAATTTGCAGCTCTTAAAGATGGTAATGATGAAATCGACCTGATGCCTATACATGCAGATGAAGCAGATGCCTATGAGGGCATAAACCCTGGTATTGTAAATCAAGTTGGAAAAGAGGGCAAAGACTCCATTGCATGTCGACCAATCCTTTAGTTTGGTAAGATCCTTCCATTTCTCATATCTCATGATGCTCATTTCCATGATGATGATGTTGGGGTCGTGATTGTTGTTAAAGTACTTAAGCAAGTCTATCAAGATGCACCTCTTCTTGCTTATTCATCCTTGGAGTCATACCCATGAGTCAAGATGAAAATGGCTCTATTCCTCTACCTGAGTATCAAAACTATCATGGACCCTGGGATTGATAGCTTCGATTCGGGCTGTCATGACAAAGTTTTCAAGCCTCCTGTCATACATGCTCGGAAGGCAGCCTCACAACAAGATCTCGTTCCTCCTTGTATGCTGATGTTGGTAATCTTATTTCACATCAATGATGCTGCCAATGCTATTCCATTGATCTCTCTCTCTCTCTCTCTCTCGCTTGAGAGGGAGATATGAAGGATATGAAGTAGACATCCAATCTCGAGCGAAGATCAATGGTGATGGTCAAGATGCTACTATCAAGATCCACCTTGAAGAATGTCATCTCAAGCAAGGTGGAGATGAAAGTCAGTTGAAGCCACGTTCAAGAATGAAGACTACATTGGAGCTGACTCTTTTCCAACTTGATCCGGGCTGAATCTTATTTCAATGATGTTTCTATTTGATATACTTTTCATGCATTTAGCTTAGGTTGCAACTAGGCTGTACACCTCAGCTCACAAAAAATGGTAATCTTGATGTACATAATTATAGCTTGAAATAAGACCATATCCATCTGTTCCTCCTTGTGCTCGACAGTTAGCATTACGGGGGAGTGTTGGACTATAATGCCAACTGCCCGCGCAAGTGTGAAGCCGAACACCTGGTTGATATGAAGATGCACACACCCTTTTCCATGCAACAATAATTAACCGTTTCAGTCTTTCTGTGTGCGCCTCCCTGCGTATCTCTGGTTCTGTGTGTCTGCAGCATGCACAGGTTTTCTACACAATCACGCCAAGGTGGTGCTGGTTTTCTACACAATCACGCCAAGGTGGTGCTGCAGTCCTTGAACGTAACCAACAATCAAGCCACTGTGGTGCTGCGGCAACATTGGAAGGCAATCAAGCTACTTACAAATACAAGAAGGTGGGGGCAGAGATCGGCCGAGGGCATAACCTGGCGGACTTAGTACCGGAGAGCGGTCGAAGAGAATGGATAGTACCGGAGTTGGCACAACGATGTCAATTAAAAGAATTTACTAAGGATTGCTAAGCTTAGATAAGACGGCGCAGCTGCTACAGAAATTTCTGGTTCTGTTAAGGTAGATAAGAATGGGTATGAGACGAAGCCAATAGGAGTAGGTTTCGGTAGATTTTTAGTGACTGCAACCCCGAGACAGACATTTTTGCGCCCGCGACAATTAGGTTAACAAAATACATGCAATAGTATAGCCGCCAATATGACTAGTGACTGCAACCCCCGGGAAAGACATTTTTGCGCTCGCGACAATTAGGTTAACAAATACATACTTAAAAGAATAGAATCTAGAGATTGTGCACCTTTCATCTTTCATGGAAAGATCAACCTTTGGGATAAGCATTTGAGGATCTATAAATAGAAAAGATCTGAACATTGAGGACGAGATCAACGACGCAGACAAGCTGGAATAGAAAATCCAGCTGCTGGAATTATGGATTACAAAAACGAGAGATTGCATTTTACGCGTAAACCCAATTAAATTGAAGGGTTACAAAGTACAGTTTTTAATTTTTTTAAATCGAAAGAAACCATAGATCAGCTCTAGCAAAGCTTACGAATATGCTGAGTACTTCAACAGGTGATCAGTAAGCCGTTGGGTTTTAAATTGACCTTCTCAAAGGCTCTTTTATAGCTTTTCATTGATTCATTAGCAGTAGAAGAAGCTTAGTATGTTATTTTGAAAAAAAAATGAAAGAAAATGCTGATGCAGTCTAACTTAGCCATTTAGCATCTGGATACTGCACAGGGAAGGTAAGAAGGAAACAAAACAATGCAAGCATGTTCAATGGTGGTTTGCCATACACAAGAGCACAATGAAAGCACGACATAATCCACAAATTAGAAATGGAGAGGTGTATTTTGTCAGACTGTATGCTGTAGCAATGGGATATCTTCTCATATCCCACAATGAGGACAATTGCAATTATCAGGCGCCAAAAGAAGCATTACAGCAAGCTTGGTGCAGGATTAGCCATCTGAGGGAGTTAATTTTTTCCCATTTGGCCATGAGAGACAATCTGAAGTTTCTTTTTATCTTGTTGAGTGCGGTGCTAAAGGCGAAGATAAGCATAGGGCCCAGGGTAGGGCGCTAAATTTATACAAGAACAACAAGGTACAGCTTGAGCTGTAGCTTTTGGGGTCCCCATAGTGTAGTTTAGGCCACAAGGAGGTAAGGAAGATCCCGGCTTATGTAGAGTGAGAAAATTGCATTGGAGGAGGATAGACTTGCAAGCATTTGAAATGCACCAGGATTGAAGAATCTAATGACCTTAGAAATAGAGGTATCACCAAGTTCTTTTGGAAGCAACCAGCCTGCCATGAAATGTTCGATCGACCACCACCTCAGAGGAAGCAACCAGCCTGCCATGCCACCTTCGATCGACTACTACCTCCTCAGAGGAAGCGTTGCATGATGGATTCAGCCTAAGAAGCAAGGTTTCTCACGGGATCCATGCGTTAAGAACCAACATGAGATAATGACCTGTAGAAAGTATTAATGTAATACTTTTAAAACCTTAGAACAATTTCCTTTTGTCAAACATTATTGTTTGAGATGCCGAGATTCAAAAGGCATTTACTCAAACGATACAACGTTTTGTAACTCGAGCCTTTTAGCGCTCGCGACGTAATGCAATCGACAGTTCTGTGAAACAACCAAGCAGCGCTTCAATCTGTGAGTTCTCTCCTTTGTCTAATTTTTACATGGTATCACGCTAACAGGAACCAGTCCTCTACACAAGCACACACAAGCGCTCCAAGCGCACACTCATTGAGGAGGCGACCTACAGCCAGCGGCTGATCCGGACAGTCAGCAAGAAATGGCTCAAGCGGCGCCCTCCCGTTCTTACAAAGTTGAGAAACTCACCGATAAGAACTATCAACCTTGGAAAATGACCATAGAAATGATCTTGCAGAAATCAAACCTGCTAACTATAGTGGATGGAACCACTCCTTGCCCAGCCCCTACTGCGAACAATGCCGCGGATATTGCTGCATGGCAAGCACGGGACTTAAATGCCCGGCTGGAATTAGTAACACATATGGAAAATCCTCAGATTCAACTAGTCAGACCATTGACCACAGCCCATGAGTATTGGGAACGCTTGAAAGCAACATACGAGCAGAAGGATGTAGCGACACAAATAGCCTTGCTCAAAAAACTGATGTCTACCACTATGAGTGAAGAGGAAAAGCTTCCTAAATACATTGAGTCTTGGCGACTCCTTATGGATGAAACAATCTTGTCTGGTGTTGATTTAAACCCACAAGTGCAGGCTATGATTCTCTTAGCCTCTTTGCCTCCATCATGGCAACCATTCATCACAACCAAAACAGTCCCGAATATGAGTGTTCCACTCCTTGTCCCTGCAATTCTGCAAGAGTACACCATGCGCACAACCATTTCTAATCAATACTCACAACCTTCCCCTATGGTCATGTATGCGCATAATCAAAATAGAAGAAATTTCAAGCCTTCCTATTCAAAAAGCCAACCTTTATCCTCTTCACGATATCCGAAGCAGCAAAATCGTTCACGAAATGCAAAGGGTGGCTTTCATCTCACCAAACCCTTTTGCAAGATTTGCGTCAAGCCTGGCCATCATACCCGTGATTGCTGGAACAATAATCCTAAGGGTAAAAACTCATACAGGCCTTATCGAAACCAAGCACATTTTGCTTCCAACTCAGACGCCTCTTCCAATACAGGAGAATCTAGTGGTGGATTCTCAACTCCTACAGACGACACCTCTTCAGAAGATGCTCTTATGGCATTCATGGCCATTGACATCACCTGCAATCACTCTCCAAATACCTGGATTTTGGATACCGGCGCTACTTGCCATTTGACCTCCCACAAAGAATGGCTAACCGACTACAAGCCTCTCACAATACCTCATGAAATTCGCTTTGGTAACAAAAGCACCCAGCAAGCCCAAGGCATTGGGCAAGCCAAAGTGGAGCTATCTGACGGCAATGTAGTTGCCATTGACAAGGTTTACTATGTTCCCGATGTAGCCAAGAACCTCATCTCTGTCAGCCAACTGACCACCATTGGGACATCCATTGAGTTCCAACATGATCATTGCCTCATCAAGCACCTTCTACCTTCTGGCCGCACTTACAGAGTTTCATGCCCTAAAGTTGGAAAGCTGTACTTTCTTGGTCGCACCCCCGTCCTTGATGAAGTCTATCAAGCCTCTCACGATGATCCTCAGCATTATCAAACCCTTCTGTGGCACTATCGCTTAGGGCATCAACATGTAGCAGCCATGAAGCATGTAGCAAAAGAGAACCTTGCCCGCAATTTCCCCATTAACCCTCGAGGAAAAATTAAACTTTGTGAAGGCTGTATATATGGAAAACTCGCTCATCTACGTTTTCCCTCTCGTTCAGAGATCATCACTAAGCGGCCACTTCAATTAGTGCATAGTGATTTGTGCGGTCCCATGCCCGTTAAATCATTAACTAATCATCAGTATTTCCTCACCTTTATTGATGATTACACCCGTTTCACTATAATTACCTTTCTGCAAGACAAATCCAGCAGCACCATACTCAAAGCCTTTCAGGTATACACTACTCTAGTAGAAAACCAATTAGACTTAACCATTAAGTCATTCCAATCTGACCATGGCTCTGAATACATTAACAAAAACTTTAGAGCCTATTGCAAGCACAAAGGAATAGTTCAGCGTTTTTCTGTACCTTCAACACCTCAGCAAAATGGTCTTGCTGAGCGAAAGAACCGCACCCTCCTAGATGCTGCTCGTTCGATACTTGCTGTAGCCAATTTACCATCTAGTTTTTGGGAAGAAGCTGTTCTCACAGCTTGCTATTTGCAAAACCGAACCTATAATCGTTCCATAGATGCCATTCCTTTCACACTCTGGTTTGGCCGTCAACCCGACTACTCAAATCTTCGGGTCTTTGGCTCCCCTGTATATGCTTTCATCCCTGTGGATCAACGGCGTAAGTTAGACCCTCATGCTGTAAAAGCTCTCTTTGTTGGCTATGGTGAGCCCTATGGAGTGAAGGGTTACCGCTTGTATGACACTTCTCGCCGACGGTTCTTCTTCAGCCGTAGTCTCATTTTTGATGAAGATGCGCTTCTCTCCATGCCTATCTCAGTAGCCTCTTCATCTGCCCAACTCTCTTCACACTTCGTCATTCATCCCTCTGATAACGCTGCAGCTTCGACTTCTGAACCTGACACGACAGTGTCAAAATCCACCTTTGCGAGATGGACGGTTCCTGCGATTCTTAATGGGCCTGGGGTTCCACCGCATCTACCTGCTGCTGCGCCTCAACATAATGCCCAACCTCTTCCACAGGCTGTTGGCCCTGCAGTTTTACCGGTGCATCAACCACCCACTCCAGCGCCTGAGTTCCCTGCTCTGCCAGTAGCGTTGCGCACTCACAATACAGTGCCCCGCGAGCTTGCTGCAGATTTTTCTTCATCATCCAATCACTCTGGCGTGCATCATTCCCCTACATCGCTTGCATGGGGGCACAAAAACCGACGTGTAAGTAGACCTTTGCATGCGCCTGATAAAGCCCATAGACCTTTGCATGCGCCTGATAAAGCCCACTCCCAAAAAACGGCTATCACTGAAGTTCCCACCTAGCAGACTCAAAGTCGACCACACGAAAGCACAATTAAACTTTCGTCTCTTCTTCCACCCATACCTGAGCCTCAATCTTCACCTGCAAACGTGCCTGATTCTCCTTCTCCCACTGATTTCTCTATGTCAGAACCTTCCCCTCTTTCGCCAGATTCCGAAGGAGATCTCCAACGTACCCGTTCCCTCCAGGAGCTCTATGACACCACTACACGGCTTGATGCCCTTCTAGCAGAATGTGGATCTTCTTTCACTGACCATGTTTATGCTGTTGATGATGCTGAGAGCATTCATGACACTCTTGCCGATGATAGCTCTCTTACTGTTGATGAAGCCCTCCAAAGTCCTGAATCCTCACTTTGGCGAGCTGCAATGGAGTCTGAGCTTTCTTCTCTTGCCGCAAATCATACCTGGACACTTGTCCCATTACCTGATGATCGTAAGCCAGTTTCATGTAAGTGGATCTTTCGGCGAAAGCTTCACCCTGATGGTTCCATTGCCCGTTATAAGGCTCGCTTGGTGGCACGAGGTTTTAGCCAAGAAAAGGGTCTGGACTACAATGAAACCTTCTCCCCAGTACTTCGCATGTCTTCCTTTCGTCTTCTCATGGCCTTGGCTGCCTCACTTGACTTGGAGCTTCACCACTTGGATGTTCAAACGGCGTTTCTACATGGAGATCTTCCTGATGAGATATACATGAAGCAACCACCTCGGTTTGAGTCCTCAACCCATCCTACATATGTTTGTAAATTGCATAGATCATTGTATGGGCTTAAGCAATCTCCACGTCTTTGGTACTATAAGTTTAATAGTTTCATGCTTTCTCGGGGTTACACACGCTTACATACTGAACCTAACATCTACATACGTCATTTAGCATCCCATTTTTTGGTAGTAGCTTTGTATGTTGATGATATCCCAATTTTAGGTTCCACCCCCCAAATTGTTGCTCAAGCCAAAGCTGAGTTAGCCTCCGCATTCTCTATTACCGATCTGGGTCCCTTAACTTACTTTTTGGGAATACAAGTCTTAAGGGATCGCAACAGTGGTACACTAATCTTGCATCAAACAAAATTTGTGGAGGAGATTTTATCATATTTTGGCATGTCTAATTGTGCACCTTCCGCCACACCCATGCCCATCACATGCAAGATATCTGCCCGTGATTCACCCGTCTTTCCCCGTGACAAGGCTCCAATGCAACAAATCCCCTATCCTCAAGGCATTGGGAAAGCACGCTATTTAGTAAGTGGTACTCGCCTTGACATTTGTTTCATAATTAATTTCCTTTCACAATTCATGCATAATCCTGGCATTCGGCATTGGAAAAGTTTCAAAAGAGTTTTAAGATATTTGAGTTTTACAAAAGATCTTGGGATCTGCTATTACAAAGATCAATCCGCGAGTCCTCACCTATCCTTCAAGGGATGGTCCGACTCGGATTGGGGGGGGAATATCGATACACGCAGATCTACTTCGGGTTTCGTTTTTGTTTTCGCAGGCGGAGCCGTCACATGGTCATCCAAAAAGCAGAAAGCTGTAACTCTTTCATCAGCTGAAGCCGAATATGTTGCAGTAGCACAAGCCACCAAAGAAGGAATATGGATCCAGACACTTCTAGAAGAACTTCAAATGGTTCCACGACCACCATTACGAATTTTCTGCGACAACCTCTCATGCATCTACTTGGCAAGCAATCCAAAGCATTCGGAGAAAACCAAGCATGTGGATTTAAAGTTTCATTTCATTCGGGAGTTGGTCGATCAAAAGAAGTTGTTTCTGGAGCATACATCAACTGATACAATGTGGGCCGATTTCCTAACGAAACCGCTCACAGCTGAGAAACATGAACGCTGTGGAGCAGAGCTTGGACTCATCAGATCTTCAAGTTTTAAAAGCTAGTTACATTAAGGGGGCATGTAGAAAGTATTAATGTAATACTTTTAAAACCTTAGAACAATTTCCTTTTGTCAAACATTATTGTTTGAGATGCCGAGATTCAAAAGGCATTTACTCAAACGATACAACGTTTTGTAACTCGAGCCTTTTAGCGCTCGCGACGTAATGCAATCGACAGTTCTGTGAAACAACCAAGCAGCGCTTCAATCTGTGAGTTCTCTCCTTTGTCTAATTTTTACATGACCAACTATGTGCTTGGGAATGAGCATGCATGCTAGCCAAGAGATTGAGAGGTAGTTGTCTCTAGCACTGTCGCAGTGTATTCTTGGAGAACCTATCCATCCGTTTATTCCCACCTTTGTTTGGTGGTGACACCAAGGCCCATAAAAACCTTTGGGAATACTTTGGCAACCGAGCTTATCCAAAAAATAAATAAAGGAGGGGTGAAAAATACAGTGATAGGCCAATGAATGGTAGCTCAAGTGGTGAAGTGTTTGTATTGGGACCAGGAGATCCTGTGTTCAAACTCAGCCGCATCGCCTACGAGCGAGGAAATGCACTTACAACAGGTAGTTTAAAAAAAACAATAACTATGAGAGGATCTTGGGCCTAAGGCCAATAGGGAAAAAAAAAACAGTGATAGGAAGTTTTAGGGTGGCCCACAAGAGATCTAGAGGTTAAGTAAACGTGGAGTGCTTCCTGTAGTCTCGAAAGGTGAGAGCTCAGAGGGAGGATTTCTGACCTCAAAATTTGTGTCGTTAGCAAAAAGCACATTGATGAGCCATTAATGTAAATGGGGGACCTGGTATAAGCTGCAAAGCCCTTTTGTTCCAGACCAATGATGTCATCCATAATAGGAGGAAGGTGTTAAGGCAGAAGCCTTAAAGATTATGATATAAGAAATAGTGATCATGGTGAGGGGATGCTAATAGTTGAGATAATGGTTATCATCAACTTTGGTGATCTGCTTGATAATGCTTGCATTAGTGGAGGAGAGGATGCCTGGCCATGCAGAGGAAGGGAAGGGGGGACCGATGGCCAGAGTTCTTGGTAGAATTCAACCAAGATACCATCCAAACCATGATTTTCCCCTGGCCATGCAGAGGAAGGGAAGGGGGGACCGATGGCCAGAGTTCTTGGTAGAATTCAACCAAGATACCATCCAAACCATGATTTTCCCCTATTGCAACACAAAAAGAAGCTTCTTCCAATACTTCAAGGCAAAGGGAAGCTTTCAATTGAGGAGCAGAGATGAGCAAGGACAACTTGCTTAGGGTACCTTTGCAGTGGAAATGAGCTAAATCCTTGTCATTTGTGGAGATCTCTTTCTTCTTCATCAAGAGGTTGACAAAGTGTCTCTTCCCCAAGTCTTGAAAACTTCTCTAGTGTCTTGAAAAGTAGACTTCCAAAAATCCTGAGTGGTAAGAAGGTGAAAAAGGGGGAATAGAACGAAGTTGCCAAAGTTGCTGGATTCTTCTTTCAATCCAAGAGTAATGAATCAGAGAGTTGCTAGTTTTGATGGATGGAGCCTAAGATACTCCAACTATAATGAAAGAGAAGGTCAAGATGTAAAATCTATCCAATTGGACTTGAGTGAGGGTAGGAGAATATTGGCTATTTGTCTAGCTGAAAATCCGGCTATGGTAAGGGTTAAAGTAACCTTGCTCATGTTTGAGATCTTCCTTAAGGAGCTTGTCAGTGCCTTGGGTGCAGAAAGGCATCAGAGTTATACATGTCCTTCCAATCACCCATGAGGATAAATCACCAAGAAAGTGGAAATAGCATTAGAACTTAGAAGGAGCATAAGCTGAGTAGAACTCTATGCTATACACATCTAGTTAAGTGTCAATGCAAATCTAATTATTGAGAGTCTTTCATACAGAAGAGGTGACTTTGGATTTGAGGCTAATAATCCCCAAAGTCACTAGTACGGTTAGTGATAGACCAAGAATAATCCCCAAAGTCACTAGTACGGTTAGTGAGACCAAGAATAATTTGAGTTCAAGTGAAACCCTAACACTAGCAGATCTACTTACACGCAAAAACATGAAGGATATGAAGGTGAGAGCTTCCAAAGATATATGCCAACCATAGCATGGAAAACGTTGTTTAACGACTCGATCGTGTTGAGATATCGAGCTCATCTAGTGAGGAGGCGGACACTGATGACCCACTTGGGGGATAGGTCCCACACTTACACCACTGGCATGGTTGGTGAGATCATGGGTGATATGCGGCCAGTGGGATGACAGGCTGCGTGACAGCCATTCTAGAGACTGGCATAGTTATAGCACCAGCTTATTTAGTTGGGTTCACACTATAGAGAACCCTAGTATGTATTTGGTTGAGTACCTTTTCATATATGGTACTCTTATCTTTGTATATGGTGTGTTGAGTGTAGAGTGAAGAAGAAGAAGATTTTCAGCCTCTCACCTTGTGTGCTCTCTTTTAGGGTTTTGTGAGTGTGTGTGTGTGCTTGCAAGAGCTTAAGCTCTATTCTCCCCCTGCATCTTTTCATGGTATCAGAGCCTGGTTCATGCTAAGGGCTAAGCTGCAAGCAAGAGAAGCACAGGAAGCGGTACGAGGTTAAGAGCTTCAACTACTCTTCCCTATTTGTGTTGGTGACTACACCCTTGTCCGGAGCTCTACGGGAGGCACCGGCAAACGATCTCTGATTGAGGGAGTAAAGCTATAAGGCATCTCTATTGTCCTATTGGACCGAATTTTTTGGGCCGAAAACGCGTTTCGGGCGCATCAAGACCTCCGTTTTTCAGAAAGCATGCGATTTCGAGCACTGCGGGTAAGTCATCGATTCTCTGCAGAACTCTGTTTTAAGAACTGCAGGAAGACAGATTGGCTGTGTAGACACTGTGTGTGCTGCAAGGAGGTCAACAGTTGCCATTGGGTGTATGTATGCACATTGAGGTCACTGGTTGTGACATTTGAGTGTACTACAGTACTGTTGCTGCTGCAGAAAATACAGTAGTTTGTGCAGGACAAACCAGAGTGCTGTTTCTGGTAAATTTGTGTATCTGGCAAGATGTCAAATGATGGCATAAACTAGATTGTTGCTGAGAAGCTTGATAAGAACAACTTCCATGCTTGGAGGTTCAGGTTAACGAATTTCTTGATGGAAAAGGGTTATTGAGACTACATAGAAGGTGAGCATGAAGAGGCACCGGAGATACCGGAGATCAATCCGACTGCTGCTCTGCAGATTTGAAAGTGTTCAAGGACTGGAACCAAGGAGCCAGAAAAGTTATGTATTGGCTCTCTATCAGTATATAGGACACCATGATTGGGCACATACGAGATGCCAAGTCCCCCAAGGAGGTGTGGGACACCTTGGTAAAACTCTGTGAAACAAATACCAAGGCACGAAAGATACAGTTGAAGAATGAACTTCATACTGTGGAGAAAAAGAGTATGTCTACGAATGACTATGCATTGAAGATAAAGGGTATTCTGGAATCCCTTGCATCTATTGGCGTTTCAGTAGATGATGATGATAAGGTGGAAGTCTGTCTACGTGGTCTCGGGCCACAATTGGCAAGGTGTTCAAGACGTCTATTCAGACTCGGAAAAACATTCCCAATTTTATAGATTTGGTGTCTATGTTGATTATAGAAGAGAAGAGCTTGGGTAAAGACCAACAGTCAAAACAAAAACAGTTCAGAGCAACAGGCCTTCTACACAAGTTCAGGAAGAGAACGAGGTAGAGGAGGCCGTGGACGCGGTCATATAAATCCATTACAAAACTTCATTTGATATAATAATTGCACATAATTTCTCAAACTAATATGGATTGACATGGTAATCAGAATTATGGCTAGCAGTAAACAGCAGCAACAACAGTCCCATAATTCACAACAACAACAACAACAACAACACACAGGTGAAAGAGGCCAATTCAGAGGTAGGGGGAGTCAAAGAGGTCGTGGAAATTGGCAAAGGCAGTATAATGATACATGTGGATGCTTTTATTGTGGTAAGCCCTGGACATGTGCAGGCAAATTGTTATAAGAACTCGAGGCTGACATGCAAAATGGAAAATTGCAGCAAAACAACTATGCATCCTCAAGCAGAAACAATGAGGATAATGAAAGGTTGTTTGTTATGCAGCATGTAGTTAATGCCATGTCTGAAAATGTTGAAGCAGCACATAAAGATGATATATGGTACATTGATTCAGGTACTTCGAACCACATGACATGGGGAGTGGTTCAAGGAGATGAAAAACCTTGAAAGACCAGGTTTTGTAGAAACAGGGGATGACACTGCTCATCCAATTGCCCATGTTGAAGATGTGCCATTGTCTATGCAGGATGGCAAAGTGAAGTACCTTGCACATATGTACTTCATGTTCCGAACATAACAAAGAATCTAGTTTCAGTTGAGCAGGGTTTGCAGGTTCGGTTTAACCCTGATGGTTGTTATGTTGAAGACTTTAAAGACAAGTGCAGGTTGGTTGCAAAAGGCAAAACAGAGTGGGCAGAATGTTTACATTGAATGTAAACATGCCTGAAGTGAGTGTTGCGATGTTTGCAAATGGTTCAGGAATTGTTGCAGACACAGACATTTGGCATAAAAGAATTGGACATGTGAATGTGTAGAGAATGAAGTCTATGCAAACTAAAGGAATTATGACAAGGCTGCCAAAATTTAAAGTTGAAGGTATGCAGAGAATAAGAGGGAGACATAATGAATGAGTTTCTCACAGCTTCACATAACTTTTTATCAGATTCATATAGGGAGGCATAGTAGACATGTGGAGTAAATCTCTAAATAGCTCTGTTCGGTCTCTACTGTTGTGATTGAGCCCTTAGTGGAATGACAATGCCGAGGGAGGCAATAGACCAGCTCCTTGTGGTTAGCTGCATTCTATACGGACTAATGGTCAGTTCCCAAACAACCCTTATGCATATGTGAGCAATAGTCTTTGCTATAATTGTAATTATAATGATGAAGGTTTAGGGTTTATTTCGTAACTATAACTGGCAACTCTTGTACAAGCGTAATTATTAGAAGAAGAGAGTGAAGCATGCCAATTTGGAAAGCAAACAAAGCATGTATTTCCACATAACAGAAATGTGAGCAGAAATGTGAGCAGAAATGCACTAGATGTTGTGCATTCAGATGTATGGGGTCCTACGAAGACCATGTCTATGGGAGGCTATAGGTATTATGTGACATTTATTGATGACCACACAAGGAAAGTGTGGGTATACTTCATGAAGGAGAAGGGTGAGGTGTTCACTCACTTTCAGAATTTCAGAGTTATGGTTGAAAAGCAAACAGGGAAATATGTAAAGTGCCTAAGGTCAGATGGAGGGGGAGAGTACTTCTCCAATGAGTTCTCTGAATTTTTGAAGAGGAATGGTATTCAGAGACAGTTTACATGCAGATACACTCCGCAGCAAAATGGAGTTGCTGAGCGAAAAAACAGGCACATTGCTGAGATTGCACGAGCATTGATGGAAGAGAAGAATATGCCGCATAGCTATTGGGCTGAGGTTGTTTCTATAGCAGTTTACATCATGAACAGAACTCCAACTGTAGCCATACATGATGTAACTCCAGAGGAGAGGTTTACTGGCAGAAAACCTGATTTGTCTCATCTAAAAGTTTTTGGATGCATTGCATATGTGCATGTGCCAGATGGGCTGAGAACTAAGCTAGATCCAAAAGCTGAAAAATGTGTGTTTATTGGATATTCCCTTGAGCAAAAGGGATACAGGTGTTATAACCCTGCTACACGTGAGTTGAGGGTAAGCAGGGATGTTGTTTTTTATGAGATGAGTAGCTGGTATGCTGCTGAAAAAGAAGTTGTTGGGGCTGATGTGAGTGGAAATGTGGTTGCACAGAATGCAAGTCAGCAATCACAGTCTTTGAGTAGACCAGGAGAGTCCTCATCTAGTGGTTCTCTTGATAGACCATGGAGTGGCACGCTACGTCTCTTGCAAATGTGATTAGTACATCACATAAAGACAAAGAAAAAGTGGTTGAGGCCCTTAGTATGCTTGACATTTCTGCAGGGGCATTCTCATATTGATGGAGAGTCTAGTGGCTCAGAGATGAGCCTTGATGAGGAGCTTGGGATACCAGCTATGAGAACACCTGGTGTAAAGAAGGCTATGGAAGCCATGAATGCAAAGCTGCGAAGATCTGGGAGAGTGAAGAATTCTGTGCAGAGGTTTACCTATGATGGTTATGTGGCACAACACTATGCATACATGCAAAGGTTGTGCAGGTTGTAGAGCCCACATGCATTGATGAGGCTGGAAATGTGTGTTGGGAGAAAGCTATGGAGGATGAGGAGATGGATGCACTATATGGAAATGAGACTTGGGATTTAGTGCAATTGCCTGAAGGCAAAAAAAGCCATTGGATGCAAGTGGGTGTACAAAGTAAAACATAACAGTGATGGAAGCATAAGCAGGTACAAGGCTAGATTGGTAGCCAAAGGATATGCTCAGACATATGGAATTGATTATGAGGAAACTTTCAGCCCAGTTGCCAAGATGGCAACAGTGAGAGTTGTGATAGCAGTGGCTGCGTCAAAGCAATGGTCTTTACATCAGATGGATGTAAAGAATGCATTCTTGCGTGGGGATTTGCAGGAAGAGGTGTATATGTTGTAGCACCTGGTTATGAGGATGTGAGTCACCCCGAGCATGTGTGCAGGTTGAAGAAAGTCTTGTATGGCTTAAAACAAGCACCAAGAGCATGGTTTGACAAGATTTTTGAATATCTTGTCACTATTGGCTTTCATGTAGCCAAGGCAGATTTCTCGCTGTATGTGAGACACAGTGATAGAGGGGTTGTGCTTGTTGTCATCTATGTAGATGACTTGATCATTACGGGGGACCATGATGTAGAGATCTTTGATGTAAAGATCTTGCTTAGATAGAAGTTTGAGATGAAGGATCTAGACAAGCTCAGATATTTCTTGGGCATTGAGGTGATTGGTCACCACATGGTATTGGATTCCTACAGAGACAGTATGGCTTGGACATGTTGTCCAAGTATGGTATGACAGGCTGTAAGCCTATCTCAGTGCCATTGGATCAGAATGGCAAGTTGAGTGCAGATTCGGGAGAGATTTTGGAGGATCCTACTATGTATAGTCGCGTAGTAGGAAGCTTGATCTACATGATGATCACCAGACCAGATTTGAGCTATGCTGTTGGGTTGGTGAGTCAGTTTATACAGGTTCCATGGAAGCTGCATTTGGATGAAACGCATACTGAGATATGTGAGATCTACTTTGCATTGTGGACTATTTTATGAAGCTGGGACAGAGATATCTGTACATGGGTACACAAATGCTAATTGGGCTGGTAGTATCTCAGATATAAGATCTACTAGTGGCTTCATGTTTTCTTTGGGTGACTTGAAGCAACAAGAAGTAGCCTACGGTTGCTCTATCCAGTACAAAGGCCGAGTACAGGGGTGCTGCTATGGCAGCATGTGAGGTAGCGTGGTTGAGAAAGCTACTTGTAGATTTGGGTCTATCAGTGGTGGATAGACAAGTTGTCATTTTCTGTGACAACATTAGCAGTATACAGTTGGCCAGGAAGCATATAGAGGTCCACTACCATTTTGTCAGAGAGAAGGTCTTGGCAGGAGATGTTGACCTTGTTTATGTCAGCACAGAGGATCAGGCAGCTGACATCTTCACCAAAGCATTGGGTACAGAGAAACTCCGCAGATTCAGGGCTTCGTTTGGTGTACATGAGATGGAGTTGAGCTCGAGGGGGAGTGTTGAGATATCGAGCTCATCTAGTGAGGCGGTGGACACTTATGACCCACCTGGGGGATAGATCCCACACTTACACCACTGGCATGGTTGGTGAGATCATAGGTGATATGCGGCCAGTGGGATGATAGGCTGTGTAACAGCCATTCTAGAGACTGGCATGGTTATAGCACCAGCTCATTTAGTTGGCTTCACACTATAGAGAACCCTAGTATGTATTTGGTTGAATACCTTTTCATATGTGTGTACTCTTATCTTTGTATATGGTGTGTAGAGTGAAGAAGAAGAAAATTTTCAGCCTCTCACCTTGTGTGCTCTCTTTTAGGGTTTTGTGAGTGTGTGTGTGCTTGCAAGAGCTCAAGCTCTCTTCTCCCCTGCATCTTTTCAGATCGGACACCCGGGCATCCAATGTGTACCTAGCAAGTCACACACCATACTCATGTATCCCTTGTCTCCCATTGGCACCCCCTGTACTACACATCCCTAGGTCTAGTCCTACAGCCATCACCCAAGAACCTCATCATCTACTACTGATAAGAGGTGTAGGGTATTGAAGAGGGTTAGGAGGAGGGGCTAGGCTTAAGAGACTTAGGGGTGTCCATGGAATGATGATCATGAGAGGAAGGATTAGCAGCTTGCGTGGTATCAGAGGTAGCAGCTTGCGTGGTATCAGAGGATTTGAGGGGCAATTTTTTGTTGTTGTGTGTGTGTGTGGGGGGGGGGTGGGGGGGGAGGAGGGGAGGGGGTGGGGTGGGGGTGGGGGTGGGGGTGGGGGAGGAGGAGGGGAGGGGGTTGGGGTGGTTTTAAAGGGGGTTCAAGTAAAGAAGCAGCATTTTTGGGGGTCCTAGGACAGATCCTAGCAAAAGCAACTTCTTGCATCACATGAACACACAAATATCTGTGGGTGACGTCGAGGGATAAGAAATTTCTCCATTTCATAATACTCTACCAGGTCTAAGACCAACGGAGATTTATTCAAAGAAGGACATACCACATAGGAAAGGAAAGTCCACCTAGTTGAGGGTTTGAAAAGGAGGAAGAGTGTTGCTATTGGAATTCGAAGTCCACTTTGCAAACAAACCAAGCACCATGGGATAGAGCTTTATGGGCATCCTCTAAAGAGGGAAAAAGGAAGCATAAACATGAATCAAGTGTGTAATAGGAATGAATGGCTGCTCCAACCAATAACTCTGCATTCTCTCAATGAGGACATGTATATGGGCATGGGGACAAATAATATGATATGTCAAAGAACACGAAATCTAGGAGGTACTAATCTACTTTAGAGGATGAAAGAGTGGCACGAGGTATAGCTACATCTACGGTCCTGGCCACTAACATTGCCCATGCATTTTCATGATCATGCTGATGTTGGTTGAGAGGCTTGAAGAAATTGGCAATAGCTTCGGAAAAGTTTAGATGTTAAGGGAAGTTTTGATGGTTTGTGGTTAGGCACACCATTTTGAAAAGAAAAGTCAGAACCAACAATCAGAGTAGTGGCAGGCACGCACAAGAAAAACACACAGGATCTGCACTAGCAATCAAAGTAGCGGTCCATATAGGATTTGCAAATGTCTTCTTCCCTTGCTATTCAAGGATATTTGAGGAGAAAAGGTTAGATTCATGTGTAAGAAGACAAATTTGGGTTTCGTGTAAGAAGACAAGTTTGGGTTTCAAAGTGTTTGGCTATAAAGAATGCTTGGAAGTTTGGATTTGGGAAAGAATGTGATGATATCCTACCATGGCATGCTATCTAAGAATCAACAACTCCTTGACGTCAGACAAACATGAAACAAACCTCTTGCTGATGATAGCACAATGAACTTGAAATAAGCACATGGACATGCTTAGGCAACTTTTTGTCTACCACTATGCATGCTTAAAATGAATACATCAAATCCCTTGTCAACCCCAAACATTATGTCTCGAGGGTTCACCTAAAAATACTTAAGTGTAGCACGTGACTTCATCAAGAGGGATATATTAATTCAAAAAAGTTACAGAATTACATTTACTGGAGAGGTTTTTTAAACCAATTTTAAAAAAAAACGTAAGTTTATGAAGAAAAAGAGATCATTTTGTTCATAAAAGTATGTAAATATAAGGGGCTTTTTAAATACCCCTTGAACACACGTGCTACATAAAATTTCTTAAAAGTGAACCCCCCAAGCATTATGTACACTTAGAATGTATCAATCAAACCCCTCGTCAACCCAAACTTTGGTTCACTACTAGACCAACGGTACAGGTACAGCACATCTGCTAAAATAGAGATGGCCATATAGAGCCTACATGACACACATGACCTTAGTGCCGACATGTTGACATCAAAGGCAAGTAAGAAAAGAAGCCAATCTTATGGGACATCCTTGAAAGTCGCCTCATGTACCACCAAGAATAACATCAGCAACACTCACACATCTTCTAGTTCTATTGCATGATGCTAATAGGCAGGCACAAGAGAGCTTCTTAGCTGAATAAGTGGAGTGGTTGTAAGGTAAACTCTTCCCTATTCTTCTATAAGGTAGTTTTTCCAATGCAAGAAAAAAAACAGCACTTCCAAGGTTACAAATGCAAAAATTGGGTCTCCCCACAGATCAATTTCACATACAAGGTTGGACAATCAAACTTTAAAAGGCCTAGTGTCTCTTTAATAGAAGTACTTTTTAGTATTTCAGCTTTCTGAAGGTCTTCTTTTCTTTGCATCCCTGTCAAATAATTGGAGGCCAAATGAAAGCTCTTCAGCACTACCAGTATTGGAGGAGGAAAGCTCTTTGAGCTGAGCATCTCGAGGAGCAAACCCAAAGTCCAGAAGCTCTAGCTCCATTGTGGGTGTATCGTTGGTAAGTGGGTCGGTAGGATCTATCAATGCGGTGACTGGCATTTCTTGAGTCCTAATAACTAAACCTTGCTGTTGGGTTAAGGTCCCGACAGCACCAGGATTCGACATGTCTTCAAGGCCACCATGTAGGCTTGCTTCTCCTCTTTCTTGTCCTGCACCTCTCAAGGCTCCTCCTGGTGTCTCTGCTTGACTTGAACCTCCTACAAGCCCTGCTGTCCGATGCCTCTGCTCTTCAGCTGCACCTGGATTCAAATTTCAAATGGTAGGAAAACAGATCAAATATCAACTCTATCAAAATCATGTTGGTAAGGTATGATCTATTGAACATGGCCAACTTTCTGAGAACACTCTCCCTCTCTCTCTCTCTCTCTCTCTCTCTCTCTCTCTCTCTCTGTGTGTCATATTCACGTGAACGCATGTACCTTCCAAACAAGTGTGCTTTATATTAAGTTGCTTTGAAGTACCTGCTAGATCCACACTGCTTGTGATCAGAGACAGCTGAAGCAGGTCTAGAAGGCGGCCAAGGTCGACTCCACTTGTCCAGTTTTCTGGCCCGTACCCATTACACAGCTTAAGACGACCTCTATTCGCTGTTCCACCCCATATAATCCCCACCGGCCTCGGTTTTCTGCCTTCTTCCGTCATCAGTATCAAGCTTCCACTGTCACCTTCTAGATCAAATGCCTGTTTATTTTCGCCAACAATGAGAAAATCTGTGAAGAAGCAGATGCCCTTTTCATCATTGTATTCGAGGGCATATGCCATGATGCTGCCCGTTGTCAGACCTGAGCTCCTACCAACCTTAACTACCTGTCTTCCTACAATGCTTCCTACTGGAGATTGAAGGTCTATAACCATCACTTCTCCCATATCACCCACCCCTTTAACAATTGTGGTCACCCTTGACATGTCAAAGCAGTCTCCAAACGGTATGAAAGCGCCATCAGCTCTAACAAATGTCTCTGCAATGGGGCAAACATCAACGTAATCAAATGCCAAACCATGAAAAGTACCCTATTTTAGAAGAAAAGCTTTATCTAAGAAAAGGTTCAAACCTGGATTCATGCTTGCAAAAATGCCATACCACAAGTCATCAGTAATAAATGAGGTTGCCCTTTCCACAGCACCCAGATATATACCAGGGCCAAGGTTGGGCGGCAATGGGTGGAACATTTTCTGGTTAGGATAGTCCAAGTCCACGGCAACATGTCTGTTTGTCAAAAACCCGACTTGGTGCAGGCCAGTCTTACTGTGAACGATTGCTCCGAGTGTTCCATAGGTCTCCTGGCTTGCCACCTGATGGCAGTTAAAAGAAAGGTAAGCCTTAGAGCCAGTCACTTATCTAGTATTGGCATCTCTCTGCTTCAACTGGGCTTATAATTAATCAGGCAGAGGAGGTTACATATGTCACACTTACTAAGTGTGTGTACAGATCATCCTGGGTAGGAGGTTTCCCCCATCCAAGACTTTGGGGGGGAGCACAACAGATCATATCCCTCGTCTAAGAGTTTGGGCGGTCAAAGTTCCCTGCTATTAATGAAAACCCAACATATCATCCCCTGGCCATCCTATGGGCAGGGGTTTGAATGGGGGAGATCCCCCATCCAATAAGTTTGAGGGACAAGATTCCCCATTATTGATAAAGTTTGAGCAGATCATCCCCCATATATCAGATGGATCAGGCCTTGAACGGGGGATGTTCACTATCCAAGAGTTTGGGAGGCCAAGATTCCTCATTGTTAACGCAAGTCCAACAGATCATCCCCCGTCCAAGAGTTTGGGGGCCAAGATTCTGAAAATCCAATAAATCATCAGTGTTTACAGAAAACCTGTAAAAAACATATAATGGACTGCAACGTTCTCATTTTTACCTGCAACATATATTGTCAACTCCTAAAAGATGGAAATTTCAGAACACTCTAGTTATATAATAGCTCAAAGATTGGTTCTATAAAATTTGAGGTTGCAAGTTTCCTGATTCATTGAGAAAAAACACTGCAGATCATCCCCTTCCCATCAGGTTCGAAGGGGGACATTGCCCCATTCCAGGAGTTTGAGCTGCCAAGATTTCCCATTACAAATGGAAATCCAATGGTCTGAAAACACCCTAAATTTCCAAGGACCCACTCATTGAAGGAGGTTATAGCTTATCACTTGTTAAAAGGAAGAAGCCAAACTTGACTACATGCAACAAAAACCACTGCCTAAGTGTTTGTAATGGTACATAACATGTTCAATAAAAAATCATCTCCTCAAGTGCCAGTATAGGGCCCTTTTCAAAAAGAAAGCTCATCAGAAAAAGAATGCCTGCATGTGATACCTGAGAACCAGGACCTATGCAAGAGTCGTTTCCTCGTAACCCCTCTACCAATTCTGTATATACTTGTTCCTTGGGGACGACGGCAGGAGTTCCGTAGTAAGAAAACTCCACAACATCAACATCACACCAAATACCTCCAGGTCCCTGCAAAGTTTTCAATTCCACAAGGGCACATTTCACATGTATCAGCATGTTTTTTACCATTATGTGATACAACAATTTCCATAGTAAGAAAACTCCTTCACATCACACCAAATACTTCCAGGTCCCTGCAAAGTTTTCAATTACACAAGGGCACATTTCACATGTATCAGCATGTTTTTCACCATTATGTAGTACGAGAAGGTGCACACCTCAAGCACAGGAGGAAGCCATTGAAGCTCATGGAGCCACTCTTTGTGGACTTTCCGAGCAACAAACACAATGATAGCTGGGATGTCGGTAAGAACTCCTTTCCTAGTCCTGAATCCTATGGCCGTACCGAGGCTGAATTGCCGCAGAAGCTTGCTATGGAATGCCCTTATGGTCATGAGATCCAGCAATGTGCTAGCCTGTTGTCCGGTGGGCATGTCCCTATCATCTGTTTCAGACTGTTCATGGACATGGACATGGACATGTACGTGGACATCCTTTTGCAATCCACTGAAGTATCCTGCCCTCTCCTCAGCGGTTCCATGGAGGCGGGAGGAAGGCGGCCAATGGAAGTATGCTGCACTGCTTTCAGAAGCGTGATGATGGGCACCTGATGCCACTGCCTGCATGGAGTTAGGGCTATGATCAGACCTCAACGGAGGTGACCTGCTGTTGTTGTGTGTCCCTGATACAACAGAAAGAAGAGATGATGAATACTCTTCAGCTCTCTTCTCAGCTGATCCGCCTTCTGATAGATATGAAGAAGAAGACTGCTGTTGCTTGCCACCACTTCTAAGCACACGAGCTGTGATGTCCATGTCCTCGCAGGGCCTTCAAAACCAACAAGGAAAAAAACCATAACACCATATATCATGAAAAGATTTGCTTTGTTGATGGAAACTCTCCCCGATTGGCTTGGCTGAGATTGATACTAATCCCGTGTGTTTTAATACAAATCATGCACGAGTTACTGCAAATTATGCATGATAATTTAGTTCTTACCTGTCCCAAGTGGGCTTGATCCTCATCTTTTTCTGCACATTTAAAGGCAATCCTATGTCTGAACCCATTCGATGCTGCATTATATCACTTTGCGGGCGGGAGGGCTGACGCTTCTGATGATCGCAGAAGAGGGTTGTTTTTCCGTTTGCGAATCAGGGTGATTGCAAACTAGAGGTGCCCACTTAGCTTAATTGCAGATAACAGTGGTTGAGCAAGTGCTCAATTAACTTAATTGCAAATTAGAGGGGTTTAGCAAGTGCCCACTTAGCTTAATTGCAGATTAGACTGCAAATTAGAGATGCCCCCTTGGCTTGATTGCAAAGAGAGAGCACATATAGGCGCCCACATTGAAATCAGAAGGCGCCCACTTGGCCTGATTGGCCCCACTTAGCTTAATTGCAGATTAGAGTGTTTTAACAACTGCCCAGTTAGTTAGATTACAGATTAGAGTGAAAAAAGAGTTGCCCACATGACTGGATCGCAAGTTAGAGAGCAAGGCAGAGGTCAGAGGTACACCACTACTTAGTTTGCAAGACAGACGGCAAGGACATAAGGTTCACGAGGGGCACGCCAGAGGAGCTCAGAATATAATCAAAGAAGTGTGTCCTGGTGGAGCTAAGCTAGCTAGTCTTGAAGAGATGGGCACATGCGAGAAAGACTGCAAGGCGGAAGGCAGAGACTATGATGCCATATTCTGAGACAGGCTGTTAGAAGAACTGATACTCTCTCTCTCTCTCTCTCTCTCTCTCTGCAAGGTAAACATTGACGTGGTAGCCAGACGAGGGATTTCAAAAAAAAAAAGCAGCAGCAGCACTGTAGGGTCTTCAGCACACACTGTGCACAATGATGCTCGACTCTCTCAATGTGATGCTGTGCCAAAAGGATGTCACTCTTATGTGGGATTGATTTGAGAGCGACTCATGGAAAGGACCGCTGGTGTAATTTGTGCGGGAGAGTGGTCACTGTGTAATAATATGGCATAATCATAAAAGTGACACGGAACGGAGGCTCCCAAAGAAAGGGCGTGGTTATCTTTCTCTCATACCCTTATGTTAAGGGCCTCATGAAACATTGCTAGGCCGACAATATATCTTATGGTAAGGGCCTCATGTGGAACATTTCATTTAGACCCAAAAATAAGACACACTAGTTTTATTTTCCATTGTTTTTTTGTTGCAAGGTTTTGAGACTAGGGTTTTTTTTTAAGAAAAAAATTGAAGGGGGAAGAACCCCCCCCCCCCTCTCTCTTTCTCTCAACATGCGGAGGGAGGAGGCACTCCTTGTTCTTATAGGGACGAGGGCAACATAAGAGGGAGGGGAGTAGTGCAACATTCGAGGGAGTGGCACAATTGCTTCCTTCTCTTTGTCCCTTTTTTTAGAAACTCAAGGCTATGAAGATGAAACCTTAGGAAGGTCTACGGTTTAACCTTATGTGCATTAATGAATGCACAAGTATAGCTATGACTTATGACTAAATAAAGAACACCAATAAATATATCTTTTATGCTAAAGGTTTATTAGGCCCAACATTATTAAAGAGAAAAAGATACCATCCTTGTTACGGGCCAAACATAGAATTTGAAGGTTGTGGTTTGTTCTTCAAAAAGAGAGGCACAATTGACAACATGAAGCAAGTGGTTCTCTCTTGTAGGGAAATAGTTATTGAGAGGACTTTTTAGATGTAAAAACCTATTTGATAAAAATAGATCACTTTTTTCTATAGCTCTCTTTGATTAATCATAGGAATATTCTATAAATCTTGAGCAGTGATACTCAAACCTCTACCTAGAAGACTTTGCAAGAAGAAAATCACTTATTTGAGTAGTCATGTGAGGCAATCTTATTGAAGCATATGCATTCACAAGGGGACAAACTCTTGTATCTAAGATTTAAAGCGTCAATTAGCTTTATCTCTAGGATGCTTATAGTGAGTATTTGAGGATTCTTTGGAGGAGAATTATTTATGGGTCAAATCACTAATATAGCAATTATCCTAATTAGGAGTAATGAAAAGTCGATTGAGGCAATGAGGTTTTTGTTATTGTGGATGCGGTGATGTCTGATTTATTGTCTACATGGCATTACCCAAGTTTATGGAAAGATTTTGTACATTGTTTGGTTTTTACTTTCAATAATGAGAGTTGAAGTTCTCTCCAATCCTTGCAACTTTCAATAGGTTTTGAGAGCCTACCTATGTGATTCTTTATGGGAAATTAATAGGTTTTGAGAGCTTCCCTATGTGATTATTTATGGGAAATCAAGGATAGTTTATGCATTGAGACTTGTCAAAATTGGACCTTACTTTCATGTGGATTGGTGCTAAGAATATTGTGGTTGGGACTAACCACCCCAATGTGTGGGTTATTCTTCTAAAAGCATAATGCAAAAGAATGCCACAACTAAGACCAGACACCTTAATCTGTGGATTTGTTAAAAATTAATAGGCAATTGTGGGTCTTAGGGATAACACACTAGCATGAATCAACCAAGGGACAAGTATAAATCTATGTGCCATGCAAGATGTAACATGGCTTAGAAGTTGGCTATTAGAAGAGTGGACAAATAATCCCCTAAAGCGTATTGAGGGAAGTTGGCTATTACCATGTAAGGTTTAATATCAGTTAGAAGTTGGCTATTAGAAGAGTGAATAAATCATCCCCTAAAAATTATTGAGGGTTATATTAAATTAAGCCATGGGCTATAAGAAAGTGGGGTGCATAGTTAAAAGCATATCTGGTTATGTGGGTCTAATCCACTATTGCATATAGATTACCAAAACTTTTGGGAGGATGTTGATTGTGGGGATCTTTTTTTGTGGGGATGCATGTGAAAGGATTGGTTGTGTGCTAGAAGAGCACAAGGAGAAGAACATAAGGTTGTGAATGTGGGGATGAGAGGCTTGTGTGGATTTTATGTTTAACAATATATGTAGTTAACTAGCTCTGTTTTTATGTAGCCCTTAAGCAAAGATTATAGATTCACATCAATTTACATAATATTGGCTTGCTTCTTTTATCATGCTAGGAGCTAGTTCTCTCCTTGTATTTTTGGGCTAAAGAAGGAACCTTGCATCATAATATAGAGTGAGGGGACCTATGACATATTGGTCTTTATAAATGCAAAAAGCATATTAACCCTTCGATACTATAAAATATATTTAAGGAGATTTAATGGGTGATGACCCACTTTGAGATTAATGTATATTTTAGTAATAATATACTAATTTTTTACTTATGGTGGAGTAAGACCACATTCATGGCTTAATTAAATAGATAACCAAATTGGTATAACTCATTTGAATAGTGCTAGGGAGTCTAATCATGGTTAGTTCATATTTTTGAAACAATGCATGAGCTTGTACATTCATGCCTTTTGGGAGAGGCTCAATCACAAAATAGTAAAATAATATTCCACCCATAAATGCATGTTGTAATTGCTCTTTATTTATCACAACATTCTCTTATCATTTATTTGTGTGTGTTTTTTTGGTAGTATTTTCCACTTGTTCCTTGTATAACCTGCATGTTGTAATTGCTCTTTATTTATCACAACATTCTCTTATCATTTATTTGTGTGTGTTTTTTTGGTAGTATTTTCCACTTGTTCCTTGTATAACCTGCAACATTGAGGCTATACCTCCTCTGGACCACTAATTTGATAGTGCTTTCTAGAAATATCTTTAGTTAATGATACTATTCAACAAGAAGAGTACATCTTGCTATTTGAAACATTCCTATCCCTTATCCCTCATAATCAATAAATCATGTGCATATACAAGGATGGCAAGAGAGAGAGAGAGAGAGAGAGAGAGAGAGAGAGAGAGAGAGCACTAAAAAAAACCTAATGGGGGGATTCAATTGGCACACTTATGAGATGCACATGCATGGACACTTGAGAAATGCTCTTGTATACACAACAAGTGCGGAATTTGTGTCCCCTCTTAAACAAAAAAAACCCTAACTTTTTTTCCCTTATTTATCACATATGCATAGGTTTTAACATGTAAAACTCTCTAATCCATTGTGTATGTGGAATTTTTCCAAGCTTTAAAAACCCACATTGTGCACATAGGGATGATTGAAATCCCTTTGCATGTGTAACATGCAGGTTATACCTTCTAAGTGCTTGTCTATGGAGGAAAAGTTAGTAAGCTTGTTACCTTTGGGGATAAGCTTCCTTTATTAAAAGTAATTGACCTTTGGTTTGACAAGTTCCTTGGAGTTTAGTCTCGCTTTAATCTACTTGACTACTTATTTAACTTAGTCAATGGCCTCTCTAAAGCTGGTTTCTTTCCTAGTGACATGCAGAGTCCCACGTGAAAAATGAGATAAGCATCTAGCTAAAACTGGACCAAATAAAGAGTTAGCTACGTATTAACCTAACAACCCTTAAAAAATCAACGTTTAAATTCTGGGGTATTTTGGTACCTGATCAGACATCCACACAACATTTTGGCTATGCAAGTAATAATTTTTTTACAAAATTTCACATGCCATCTACACACTACATGATAGATAATCACAAGCTCAATGAAGGAAATAAACATTGAGATGAGTGAAAACCCTATCCTTTTCGTCGTAGAGCTTAATAAAAAATATGGAAGCATATTACGTGGGTTCACCTAAAGTTTCTAAGGATGATTGATCTACATAAGCATATTTGCATAAAGGGGAATTTAATGGATTTTGAAAAAAGGTATAAGTTGTAGAGGAAAAGGGGTCATTTTATTTGCAGAGGAAAAGGTGTAAGTTGTGGAGGAAAAGGGGTCATTTTAACTGTTAAAAATTCAAAGATAAGGGATTTTTAATATGCCCCTTGAACAATGCAACACTTTATTCCATGCCTTCACCTTATAATAGAGGCCTGAGTTAGATCTCTCATATGTAGATGGAAGATAAGCAACAAATGGTCATTGGCTACTCAAGTTGATGAAAAGGTTAAGATGACAGATATAGCTTAACATTTACCTATGCAAGGGTTACCAGCCTGATTCTTTTTTTTTCTTCGTAATAGAAGATATATTACCAAAAATTTACTTTACAAATAGCCACATGGCGGCCGTGTCATTCTCCACCAAATGAGCTGACTGCAAGGAAGAGACTTGCCACAATAGTAGCCCTTTTATACGACCTATGTGAGTTGTAATACCAACTTTTGCATCAAATATGAAGGCATTCCTAGTTAACCAGATATGCCACAAACCTGTCCACTTAAAAAATGAAAGAGAATTGAATGTTTTGGGTTATCCAGCCCATTCAAAATCTTTCCAAAAATCCAATCGTTAACTTTTACGGGCCTATCTATCAATCGAATCCATACGTGAGAAAGGAAATCCCACACCTTCTTATCCATCGGACATGAAATGAAAAGATGTGGGCATGTTTCCAAGCATGTAGTATAAAACACACAATTACCAGAATTAATCTGTCGCTTTTGCAAACTGGTCCCCCAATGGTAGGCCTCCAACTAGCATGTGCCATAGGAACACCTTCCCTTGATATGGAATCTTAGACCATCAACCCTGTAAGATTACTTCCTTCCACCAGGCTCTAGTTTTCTTGATGTTCCATAGCCTATAAGCCTTCTCAGTGATCTAGCGCTTATCTTCCACCATCATATGGTACCAGCCTGATTCTCTCTCTCTCTCTCTCTCTCTCTCTCTCTCTCTCTCTCTCTCTCTCTCTCTATCGATCTCTCTCAGCATGATTCTCTCTCTCTCTCTCTCTCTCTCTCTCTCTCTCTATCGATCTCTCTCAGCATGATTCTCTCTCTCTCTCTCTCTCTCTCTCTCTCTCTCTCTCTCTCTCTCTCTCTCTCTCTCTCTCTCTCATCACACAAGCCAGAATCACTCCTTCAAACTTCATTTGCCAAAATCCATCTCTACATGAGTTTGATACCAACTTGGAGAATTAGCAAATCTGAGGTGAATCAAAGTAAATGATTAATTTCATGATATATTTATTAAGATGATGTAAACTTAAGCAAGATGAGATTAATAATATAATGGATAATAATAATTTGCTTAAATGAATTAATAAAACTCATCCTTGATCCAAGAGCCAATAAGTACATCATTTCAATGTCCCCCCAATAGGACCTTCTGGATCTCACACACTTAACATGTGTGATTTGCACATGCCATGTGGACATACCCAATCCATGTGACTAGAACTTTCCTTGTGACTACTAGTCCATGTGACACATAAATGCATTCACACCTTTTTTCTTTTACAAATAACCTTTGCTCAATGAATTGTCCCAACAAACATAGAGCTAAATTAAAGGACCATGCTCCCCTTAAACACACAAGGTGCCATCACCACTTTTCTAGCATATCCAAATGCCATCCCCTCCAATAAACATAACCAAAGAGCCATCATCTCTTGTGTGCTGTTCATAATCAAGTCCATGGGAAAAAAACTTAATTATATCCATAGTGTATATGATGAGGCACATATTATCACATATTCTAGATTAAGAAAATGTGGCATGTATAATTATATCCATAGTGTATATGATGAGGCACATATTATCACATATTCTAGATTAAGAAAATGTGGCATGTATAATTATATAAAGTACTAGTGGCTTTTTATTTCATTCATATGAAAGAATTGAAAAATAAGGCACACACAACAAGTTGGTATGGGAAAAATTGGGTGCTATCAAATAATTGGGGTTTTGAGCTATAAATGCAACGAAACAAAGGAGGTTGAGAAGCCTTCCAATATGTGTAATGATTACAATATTGATGATCATGGTTTCTCTCTTAAATTTTGTAGTTTAAACAAAACAAGATGGAAGTGTGCCATGCTTCAAGAAAGAACTTTGGATTTACCATGTTTACGAGTAAGATTTGACAAGTGTTATAACAATATAAAGGTACTAAACCATAGCTTGTGGCCCTTTCAAGAAGCAAAGACGTCTCTTTAATGTGCTAATGGATTGTTTCCTAATCAACTCTTAGACATAGATTTGTCTTTTCAATGGATTGAAGTACGTTGAAAATGAGATTGGATTACATCTTTATCTTTGTTTTAACTTGACTCTATGTAGTATTATTATATAAAATATAAATAGTTTCACTTTAAACACATTTTATAACATCAAATCCCATCATGTAGGTAATAAATCTTTTGAATCACATTAAAGTAATCATATACTTGGTTATAAAGAAGTCTTCATAGGTATTAATTAGGATGTGATTGATTTTTCTGATGTTAAATTGATAAAAGGTAATTATGCAAGTATGCCATAAAAAATCACGTGTGAAAATGCATGCTTATGTGTACACATGCATGCATGCACGCATGCATGTGTATACACGTGCAAACACACACACACACACACACACACATACATACTTATATATGCATGTATATACATACATACATACATACATACATACATATATACATACATACATACATATATACATACTTGAGAGAGAGAGAGAGAGAGAGAGAGAGAGAGAGAGAGAGAGAGAGAGAGAGAGAATGCTAATGTGAGGATTGAACTGGGTTTTTTTTGTAGAACCAAAATCAATGAAGTGAATTCCTATAGTTTTTGGCGAAAAGAAATCAAGTGAAACATTTCTTTGCAATGCATCCTTTACATTATATAGTACATCCATTAAAGTTAAATCAATGAATTAGGTAATCTAATTTATATTGAACATGGGTTTAAGAAGATGCATTATAAGCTAGGTAGTTAAAAACTAACAGAGTGATTACATGAATGGTACAATAGCGTTGATAATGAATTATTCATTGTCAACTATGCTATCATAAACATGGAAGGTGAACTGTTTAAACATATTCCCTTGTTTTGTCCTTTATCAATGGAAAATATGAATAGACAATCAAAGATCCCATCCTTCGTGCTAGGATTCTAGAAAGTAAAAGAAGTCAATTGTCACGTGAGTTGGTTTAATGAAACCATAGGTTTTGAACAACCTAGAGAGACTTAATGAAAGACTCAATCTCAAAGTGGAAGTTAAGAAATAAACACATGGAAAGAACTTTTATAGGTGAGCATAACTCATGAAACAAGGAGAGGATAGATCAAAGGTGATAGAGGGTTATTTAATTTAAGTGTAAGATACATAAACTTAACAAAAACTAAAGATAGAATCACACATACATGCAGATACTCCCGCCCCCAAACACACACACACACACACACACACACACACACACACACACACACACACACACACACACAGAGAGAGAGAGAGAGAGAGAGAGAGAGAGAGAGAGAGAGAGAGAGAGAGAGAGAGAGAGAGAGAGAGAGAGAGAGAGAGAGGGTGTTTGGGTCCTTTGTATGTGAAAGTGAATTATAATCACTAAGTCTCGAATTACTTTTAAACTAAGGATACCTTGCTCATTAGAAAATTAAACATGAACTAACATTTAAGCATAACAATGATCTTCTTGTTCACGTTCCCAACATACTAAAATAGAGAAGTGTATTCCCCCGCAAATGTGGCAACTTAAGTTTTGAAACAAAAAATCAATCCCGTAACTTGTTCTCTTTAGTCTATTTTGAAGTGATGGCTATAATGTTCGCTTAATCTATGTAGAATTTCCTAAAAAAAGAGAGTAAAAAACAAATATGCTTAGGGAAAGGAAGAGCAAAGACAAGGGAAAATGGAGAGGAAGGGGTTGTATGTGTGGGTTGGGGAGGGGGGGGATGGTACATGGTTAAAGGCTTTATTTCCTATTCATGTTTTAAAAAAAGTAATACAACTATCAAGGTGTATTTCTAAAGAGTGTGAAAAGCTCTTCTAATAATATAAAAATTTAAGCCATTTTTAAAAATCCTCAACCAACATTTGGAAACAAAGTAGAGAAGCAATGACGTTGCTCATCCATATATGTTGCAACCACCAAACCTTCTTCTATTACACTAGGTTAACTTAAAAAAATCTGACACTTCCTCTCCAAAGTAGGACATACCTTTAAGTACTTCAAAGATTCTTGGATCTCCTTTCGTAACTATCACAGAATGGGAGCCAACACACTAATATGGGCCCAACAATTGTAAGCAAGTTGACATGGAGTGCTTTTGTGTGAATGATGCACATTTTTTTAATGCACAATTTAAAAAAATCATGTGATGCACATTTCCCTAAGGCAGCTCTTATTGCCATGGCCAGAAAATTTGAAGTTTTTTAGACATACCAAAAGGTCCCTCTTCATGGATATTTTGAACCACACCTCTCATGTCTAGTTCTCACCTCCAATTGCCAAGTTTGCTTGGTTTCCATTCTGAAGCTTTTTAGGGTACGAAATCAGATGCTTCTCATGTGGGAGACATGTGTCCTTGCATAAATTTGCATAAATTACCTAGGGCTGGTTTGAAAAGGTATGTCTCCTTTAGGAGCACCCAACTTTGCCAGTTGCCTTGGTTTCAAGTTTTCTCTTAACACGATTAAGCATGTTGTAAAAAATGATAAAGAATATTATAAAACTAAAGTTGGTGTTAAGGTTAACTAAAGGAGGGTCATAAGTTGCCTTGGTTTCAAGTTTTCTCTTAGCATGATTAAGCATATTTATTAAAAAAATGATAAAGCATATTATAAAACTAAAGTTGGGAGGGTAATACGTTGCCTTGGTTTCAAGTTTTCTCTTAACATGATTAAGCATATTAAAAAAAAGATAAAAGAATATTATAAAACTAAAGTTGGGGTTGAGGCTAACTCAGAGAGGGTCAAGAGAGGGTAAAGATTCTAGCGGATTCCTAAGTGCTACGGTTCACCTCACAAGCTCTTGCCAGCTCAAAGGGATCTCCAGGAGGGATTCCACTTTGCTGTCAAGCATATGAGCGCCTCCTATCACCTATGATTACCCCCCGCCCTCTCCTTCTTTTTGAAAAATCACCAGTCGCTTTCCTTTTTTCGACACGTGTCCCCAAAGAGCCTGGCTGGCATCCGAAAACGACATTTTTCAAATCTTTTATTTATTTATTTATTTTATATTTTGTCATGTTTTCTTGTAACGCCCATTTTTATAAAATCGGTCAAACGGTAACGTTAAGAAGCTCTTCATCAATACACGCAATACCCTAGCAGCAGTTCACACGCGTGGATTCTCCAAGGCGTACACGCTACAGCTTATGCAAGGCATTCTCCACACGCCATAGAGCTTGACAGCTACCCTTTTTGGCATTTCAAAGCAGCCCAACCACAAAACATCAGGTGTCCATCTGTCTCCTTTTGGACTTAGTGCTAACACTTTACATTTGATGCTTTGCCTTCTTGTAGGGGAGAAAGAGGCATAGGGTTAAGAGGGAGGCATGCTTAAGTTCTCCCAGGCAATCTAAGAAACCAAAAGAGGGGGGCAAGCTCACAACACAACATGATGTCTCTAGTTCTTTTACTTTGAACCCTCATTGCTCACACATGGGCACACTCATTGGATTTGTTTTTAATTTTTTCAAAAAAGCTCAGAAAGAATACATCATTGCCCCCCTGAGAGACAAGTGCTTGGCAATGGTAAGTGGTGATATGATATCCATACTGCACGTGTCATCAAAAAGCGTTCTTTAAGAGCAAGTAAATCTTTTTTTCCTAATAATCACTTCAAGCAATTAAACACTTATCACAATAAACTTTTATGCTAGTGTGTTTGACTTTCTAAAGGGATATTAAAAAAAGTAAAACGAGCAAATCTATACATTAAAAGGGAATATTACTATTTCAAAAAATGTCAAACATAGGTTATTAAAAATTGAATTTATATACCTTAGCAAGTATAATATCATTCACTCACACACCAACAAATGCACAATATATATTAGGCACTTTTTTGAGTGAGACCATTCGAGAGAGTCCACATCACAAGCATGAGTAGTTGTTTTAGGGTCTCTCTCTCTCTCTCTCTCTCTCTCTCTCTCTCTCTCTCTCTTTCTCATACACACACGCATGCACACACAAGTGTCATTCACCAGCACTTGGAAATGAACAATATGTACTTGGCACTTTTTTGAGTGTGAGACCACTAGAAAGAGTCCACATCACAAGCATGCATACTTGATTTAGGGTCTCTCTCTCTCTCTCTCTCTCTCTCTCTTATGCACGCACACACACACACACACACACACACACACACACACACATGCACACACAAGCACAAGCACACATCACATCATATGCATGTCCACACTCATGTGCACACGCAAGCCTCATGAGAGAGAGAGAGAGAGAGAGAGAGAGAGAGAGAGATCCAAATACACTTTGCCATAAAAACTAATTGATTTAACAACTTTTTGCTACCTCCACACGGTATCCCAAATCAACATCTCATCAACATACATGCTTATTCCATTGATGATCATTGATGAAAATTGATCACAAAAGTGAAGTATATTGTCCAAGCCAAATGCGAACTTTAACAATTGCATAATGGTGCCCGTTTATTTTTTTTCCAAAGAGGTCAAACAGGTGAGCAAATCCACATGATTGTTATGATAGGCTAGCATCATGGTGTGTCTAGGCTAATGCAATTAATAAATTGTAAAGAAAGAGCATAAGTTTAGTAAACTAAGGGTGAAGGTTTTGTGAGAAGACTACCCTTAAGTTATCCACTTACTTTTTACATACATCAAGGATTGTATGCTTGGGTATTCTTGAAATTTGAGAAAGCCAAACTTCGAAAGAAGCCTGTGAAAGAGAGGATGTGTTGTAAGCTCACTACCAAAAGTACTATGGACTATTCAAGGTCATTGAGAGGATCAATGAAGCAGTTTCTATCTAATCATTGGAGATACATAAGTATAATAAATAAAAATAAAAAATGTAAATGTAAATATAAACATATATAAATTCCATGTAAGCCTCTTACGCAAATATGTGGGATCTAAGCCTTTATAAAGAAACCTCTTCATCAACACATGTAATACCCTAGTAGTAGTTCACATGTCCGGATTCTCAAGGTTGTATATGCTACAGCTTATGCAAGGCATTCTCCACACGTCATAGAGTTTGATAGCTACCCTTTGGCATTTTAAAGTAGTTTAAATTTTGGACCACAAAACATCATGCATCCATCTGTCTCCTTTTGGACTTAGTGCTAACACTCTACATTAGAGGCTTGCCTTGTTGTAGGGGAGAAAGAGGCATAGAGTTGAGAGGGAGGCATGCTTAAGATCTCTTGGGCAATCTAAGAAACCAAAAGAGGGGGGAAAGCTCACAACACAACATGATGTCTCGAGTTCTTTTACTTTGAACCCTCATTGCTCACACATGGGCACACTCATTGGATTTGTTTTAATTTTTTTTTCAAAAGCTTAGAAAGAATGAAGGATAGTACATCATTGCCCCTGACGCAAGTTGGCAATGGTAAGTGGTGATATGATATGCATATTGCACGTGTTGTTAGAAAGCGTTATTTAAGAGCAATTAAATCTTATTTCCTAATAAGCACTTCAACCAAAAACGCATAACTTAAACACTTATCACCATAAACTTTTATGCTAGTGTGTTTGACTTTTTAAAGGGATATTAAAAAAAGTAAAATGAGCAAATCCATACATTAAAAGGGGATATCACTATTTCAAAAAATGTCAAACATAGGTTATTAAAAATTGAATTAATATACCTTAGTGTGTATAATATCATTCACTAGCACACCAGTAAATGAACAATATATATTAGGCACTTTTTTGAGTGAGACCATTAGAGAGAGTCCACATCACAAGCATGAGTAGTTGTTTTAGGGGTTTCTCTCTCTCTCTCTCTCTCTCTCTCTCTCTCTCTCTCTCTCTCTCTCTCTCTCTCTCTCTCTCTCTCTCTCTCTCATACACACACGCATGCACACACAAGTGTCATTCACTAGCACTAGGAAATGAACAATATGTACTAGGTACTTTCTTGAGTGTGAGACCACTAGAAAGAGTCCACATCACAAGCATGTGTACTTGATTTAGGGTCTCTTTCTCTCTCTCTCTCTCTCTCTCTCACACACACACACACACACACACACACACATGTACCTCACACAAGCACACATCACATCATATGAATGCCCACACTCATGTGCACACACAATCCGAGAGAGAGAGAGAGAGAGAGAGAGAGAGAGAGAGAGAGAGAGAGAGAGAGAGAGAGATACACTTTGCCATAAAAACTAAGTGATTTTAACAACTTTTTGCTACCTCCACATGCCATCCCAAATCAACATACATGCCTGTAACATTGATGAGAATTGATCACAAAAGTGAAGTATATTGTCCAAGCCAAATGCTAACTCTAACAATTGCATAATGATGCCCGTTTATTTTTTCCCAAAGAGGTCAAACAGGTGAGCAAGTCCACATGATTGTTATGATAGACTAGCATCATGGTGTGTCTAGGCTAACGCAGTTTCATATTAGTTGGTAGGAAAATAATATATTGTAAAGAAAGAGCATAAGTTTAGTAAACTAAGGGTAAAGGTTTTGTGGGAGGTTTACCCTTAAGTTATCCACTTACTTTTTACATACATTAAGGTTCGTACGCTTGGGTATTCTTGAAGTTTGAGAAAGCCAAACTTTGGAAGAAGCTTGTGAAAGAGGGTATGTGTTGTAAGCTCCCTACCAAGTACCATGGATTGTTCATGGTCATTGAGAGGATCAACAAAGTAGTTTTTATCTAATCATGGGAGGATACATAAGTATAATAAATATAAATAAAAATTAAATAAATATAAATGTAAATATAAACATATATAAATTCCATGTGAGCCTCTTACACAAATATGTGGGATTGAAGCCTAAAGAAACCTCTTCATCAACACACGCAATACCCTAGCACAACAGTTCATATGCATAGATTCTCCAGGGTGTATTTGCTATAGCTTATGCAAGACATTGTCCACACACAACAGAGTTTAATAGCTACCCTTTAGCATTTCAAAGCAGTCCAAATTTTGGACTACAAAACATCATGTGTCCATCTGTCTCCTTTTGGACTTAGTGCTAACACTTTACATTTGAGGCTTTCCTTCTTGTAGGCAAGAAAGAGGCATAGGGTTGAGAGGGAGTTCTCTTTGGCAATCTAAGAATCCAAAAGAGGGGGGCAAGCTCACAACATAACATGATGTATGGATTTTTTTTTACTTTGAACCCTAATTGGTCACACATGGGCACACTCATTGTTGGAATTATTGGAATTTGTGGAATTATTTGGCATTTATGGATTTATTTGATCGATATTTATTTTGTGTGCAAGCGAGATTGATCACCTCTTACTTGTCACCTGTTTTGAGCTTATATTGTGCATGTCAATGCATATCAGTGGTGGCAGGGCTAATGTGCAGGGTGTGCATGGATCCACTGGGCTGGTGGAACAACAGCTACGAGACTTGAGCTTAACAAAACAAGAGCTCAATACTCGAAGGGCGAGCGAGAGCTGAACAAAAGGAGGTTTAAACTTACTCCAATCACAAGGTAAGGAGCCAAAATTAGTTATGGTGTACAATGGTTACACAGCCAAGCACAGCAGTTACACAGTTTGACATTTCAAATGACACTCTATCTGACAATTGAGATAATCAGAATTTACACAGAACTTCATTCACACATCACAGACATTTCTCTATCTACATCACTGCATATCTACTGCACTGAAGTATGAATTACATAGAAGATTTGAAACACAGAATAAGACAAACAGATTGACAAACTGCATCTGATATTCTGGAATCTGCCCATAGCTACATGTATCCGCCAAAAAACACACACGATTACATAACTGAACATCTGCCGTGTTATGAATAGCTACGATCATATGATTATAAAGTAATTCCTCCTAAGGTCTAGCCTAAACACCTGGCTTGAGCCAAAGGCTGACCCACAGTCCCTTGATCCGCTTAGCCACTTTCTTTATCAGCAGCCTCCAATGACCTCTTTACTGCATCCTCTGTTCCACCTTCCGCTGCGCTTGACATTTGACTAAATCCGGCTTTGCCTCCTTGTCTTCAATCAGCACTACCACCTTCTCAACATCCTCCTTTTTCCGTGCGCTTTATCATCCACATTGTGCTTATCCAACGCCTCCAAGACATCTGCATCTTTGCCTCTTGCTTTGCTGCTTCTACCTGCATCTGCAACTCTGCAATCTTTGCCTTCAATTTTGCATTCTCTGCTCGAACCGAATGTTCTCCCCTGCAACCTCAAACTAGACTTTGAATTTGTCAATGGGCGCTGCCATATGCTCCTGAAACAATCCCCCTGTCTAGCCCCAAAGCTCTTTGATGTATTCAAACACCTCTGTCCTCAGTGAATCTGCATCCGCTTCAGCCACATCAGTACTCTTGTAACTCCTTGCCCATCCAATGTGGACTTCTCCAGTTCCACCAAAGGTGTCAATCGGTTCATCAGAAAGTTGTTATCTGAAATAAGTTGAACAATCTTATCTTCCAATTCATGAAACTGCTTTTCAGTTGACATCTTCAATCCATCCGCCCAACTTCCGAAGTCATGCGCTGTAGTAAGCAGTTCCGCATAGCGACTCTGACTCTGCGTCCGCGTGAACTAACGCCTCCTGCAAAGCTTTTCCTTCTTCCATCATCTCCTCTACTGTGTCTTGCAGCCTTTTAATCTCTCTTTCCATCATATCAACCTTCTGTCCATCTGCCTTCTGCTCTTCCAATGTCAGAATCATAGCATCTTGATTACATATGAATCTATTCAAATCTGACAAACTTCGAACTGCATCTTGCACAGAAAATATTTCGACTGGTCGGCGAACTATATTCCTGTGAAAAAGGATTTGCCTTGATTGCTTGTGTAATCGGAGTCTGCTCCCTAGAGCTCTCCCCCACTTTCCGCGAAAACAAAGTGATGGTTTTGTTCCGGGATTCTAATCTAGGCACCACAGGTTGTTGAGGGAATAATGTTATCTTCGCCACATCTCTCTGCTTACTAGGGCTTCCCTCCAAATTCTTCAAGCCATGCCGCACTCCGCTCTTTGAATTATCAAAAGACATCGGCTCCCATATCAACATCCTCTTCTTGAACTCACTCACTTTCCCCTGATCAGCAATTCCCACAACACTTGTTGGTGATACCACATGAACTAATGGGACTTGCAGCACATGAAAGAACAAGGCCACCAAGTAAGGTGATACTTTTGCAATAGAAGGTAATCTTCTCTTGTCCTTCAGCTCTGTCAGCTGTATCCTGTCAAAAATGAAGGTCGCCCAATCTATCTTTGACCCTCTCTCTGCATGATACACAGGTGCAAATGGCTCCTTGGACATATAAGCCATCTTTGCCAACAAACAAACCTTGTCCAGATACCAAAACAAATGCACACTGTGGAGTTTGCCACAATTCCGAACCATGTAATAAGATCTTGTGCCTTCCGGCACTCCAAACTCCGCCTTCATGATGGCATCGCTGATCTTCTTCACCTTCTTCCCTGGACTGTAAGGCACCTTGAAAACCTCTGCAACCAGCTGCGGTGTGACTTCTTTGTCATCCGCAATGAGCATTGCACTTTTCCACAATCCTCCATCCGCATCCAATCTGCATTCCGCTGCAACTCTGTAGCCATATGTCATCATTTCTGCCTTGACAAATCAGTCACGTCCGCTGAATCTTCCACTAGAACTTCTGGCACAACATCTACCCATTTGACTGCTATCTCCTTAGCTTTATTCACCATCCAATGAGGGATTTCAGGGACCTTTCCATAGAACTTCTTCAGTCGGAATCCATTTACTGGTTTCAGAACCGGAGTCCCAAACACATCCTTCAGCCTGAAAGTACCTTGCCCCAATTCTTCAACAATCAGGTAAGGCCCAAAATACCTCAACTTCAGCTTACCCGGATGTGGTCCCAGCTTTGAGTTGTATAGCATCACCCAGTCACCTTTCTAAAATATCTTGAATTTCACCTGCCTTGAAATCCATGCTTGTCTTCTGCTCTGACTTATTTCCACTGCATAAGCACTTTGAATTTGATCTTCTTCCAACTTCAGCAACTCTCTTTGTCGATGCAAAACTGAATCCTCTGGGCTCAGCCTATGCTGTACTGCTAACCTCAAAGCTTGGAACTACATATTCCATTGGAACAACTGCTTCAATCCCATAAACTAGCTTGAAAGGTGTCATTCCTGTTGCAACTTTGTATGCTGTACGGAATGACCACAATGCTGAATCCAACTTGTCATCCCAATCAGACCTATTCTCTGCCACTATCTTTTTCAGGATCCTTACCAACACTTTGATGGTACTTTCTGCTTGCCCATTCGCTTGCGGATGATAGGGGGTTGACTTCTTATGCATGATCATATGCTTGCTTGTCAATTCTTCAATGACTGAATTCAGAAAATGCACACCCTGATCTGACACTAATTCAATTGGACATCCAAATCTTGTCATAATGTGCTTGTACAAGAATCTGGCCACACTTGCTGCTTTGTTGTCCCTTAAAGGTATTGCTTCTACCCACTTTGTGGCATAATCTGTTGCAACCAGAATGTATCTTGCTCCTGTCCTCCTGCTAGCTTTTAGCAAAATCTAATCCCCACTTCTTGAATGGCTCAAGTGGCAATACATGGTGATCCTGCATCCTATCCATTGAAGTTGGTTGTCCAATCTTCTGACATTGCAAACATTCCCTAGCAAACTGATGTGCATCCTTAAGCAACGATGGCCACCACAAACCTGTTTGCATAATTTTTCTTCCTGTAATCTCTCCTGAAAAATATCCTCCAACTGTTCCATGATGTGCCTCCTGCAAAACCGCCTTTTGCTCCTCATCCGGAACACATCTTCTAATGATCTGATCTACTCCTTTCCTATACAATGCTCCAGCAATAATTAAGAATAGCCTACTCCGCAAAGCAAACTTTTTCCTTTGATCTATTGACATAATAGAAGGCAACACTCCATCTGTCAAAAACTGTACCATTTGGTCATACCAGTTGTCAAAAGCTTGCCCTTGTATTTGAAACAATTCCGCATCTGGAAGCTGATCTGACAGTCCAGGAGTCTCCTGCACATGCTCCAATCTGCTAAGATAATCCGCCACCGCATGTTTGTTTCCTGGTGTATGCAACACTGTATAATCAAATTCCTGTAGCAAAAGCATCCATCTGGCAAATCTGCCTTCCAGCTTTGGCTTCTTCACCAAGAAAATGAGCGCTTGATGATCCACATGAAAGATCACTTTATTCCCTAGCAAATAATGCCTGAATTTTTCCAATGCAAAAATCATCCCCAAAGCTTCTCGCTCAGTGACCGTGTAATTCTTTTCAGTTGGTTTCAGCATCCTACTGGCATAATACATTGGTCTGAACCATCCTCGGATCTTCTCCTGCATCAAAACTGCTCTGACCGCCATATTCGATGCATCCACGAAAACATGAAATGGTAACTGCCAATGTGGTGGTTGGATGATAGGGGAAACCACAAGCATCTTTTTCATGATCTGAAATGCCTTCTCCTGAGCATATCCCCATACAAACTCAACATCTTTCTTTGTTAGATGCGTCAAAGGTGCACTAACATCCGCCAAATACTGCAAATACCGGTTATGCCACTTAATCTGCCCCATGAATCTTGACACCGCCTTCAAGTTGTCAGGTGCTACTGCCTTCCGAATTGCACTTATCTTGTCAGAATCAATTGACATACCTTCTTGTGAGATGATGTGACCCACAATTTCCCTCTCTGCACTGCAATTGCACACTTGTAAGGATTTAAAGACATCTGAAATAGTCAGCATCTCTCCAAACATTTCCTAAGATACTCCAGATGCTTTGCCTTCTCTCCAAACACAGAAAAGTCATCCATGAAAATCCGCATGAATTCTGTCAGGTATGGCTCAAAGGTTTTGAAAGCTGCTTTTGAAAATGATGGTGGCCCATTTTTCAATCCAAAGCTCATCACTGTATATGCAAATGCTCCCCATTTAGTTATAGATGCCATCTTGGTGACATCCTCTTCAGCCATCCGGATCTGATTGTACCCTGAAAATCCATCAAGAAAGCTATACATCTCATGCCCTGCTACATCATCCAGAATTGAATCCACAAATGGCAATGGAAATGGATCTGTAATTGTTGCTACATTCAGCTTCCTATAATCCACACACACACGAATTTTGCCTGACTTCTTTGGAACAACCACTATTGGTGTGACAGCCATTCTGCTTGATCTATTGGGACAATGAAGCCCACTTGCAAAAGCTTATCTAACTCCTCCTTCACCTGCTTTGCATAATTCGGATTCATCCTGTAGCGCTGCTGAATCACTAGCACTGCATCTTCCTTCAAATTAATCTGATGCTTATACACTCCTGGATCCATGCCTTTCAAGTCAGAATAATCCCAAGCAAATACATCCATAAACTTGTGCAACAACTTCCTAAGATCCTCCTTGAATTTGTCATCCAAGTTGACACTGACTTTGACAATTTTTGGACTGACTTCAGATCCCAAATTCAAATCTTGCAAATCATCCTCTTTTACCCTTGAAACCTTTTCCATCAGCTTATCATACAAGAACTCTGCTCTGGTTATTACCTCCTTTGGTGCAACCTCCCCTTCTCTGAACATTCCAAATCCTCCTTCAACTTTAGCTGATGAGAAACTGTTGACTCCTGAATCGAATTCTGCTCTACATCCAAATTCTCTGACTTACTAGATGACTCCTTGGCTGACTTCTTAGATTCCTCCTGACAAACATACTTTTGCACAATCCTTTCCACATCAACTTCAAACACTGGTACCACACTGGGATTAGCTTCCAGAAAACATGCTTCCTCCTCCTCTTCAATGTCCTCAGCCAAATTAATAGTCTGAGCCATCACTGGCCTTAATGATGTTGACAATCTTTTCTTAGAAGCCATTGGAGTCCTTACTGAATTTCTTCCTTTCTTCAAAACCACTTCATTCTTTTCCCAATCCTGCTTAAGCTTTGTTGTCTTGAACCAGGGTCTTCCTAACAGCATTGAGTAAGCATTACCTGCATCCTGCATTTTCAAAACAACAAAATTTGCTTGAAATGGCAACCCATGCACTTTGAGGGTTTGTCCTCTCAGCATCCCAATCGGCTGCACTCTTCGCTAATCCGCCATCCTTACTTGAAATGGTGTAGGTTCAAGCTTCACATTTGTCATCCTTGAAAATTCAGTTTCTAACAAAATGTTTACTCCAGATCCGCCATCTAGCAGAACATCTGAAAATATGCGACCATCAAACTCAAGCTTAACAGTTGGGATGGTAAAATCAACATCATCAGGACTGATCTGATAACTTCCAACACTCTCTTTGAATCTCTGGAACAGTTGCCTGTCCCTGAAAATCGGAACCAATGAGAGCAACTAATCTTAATGTAAAATGCATAGGAGTATTCAACAATTCTTCAAACAGTGCTCCTGATGTTAATTCAGAATTCTGCACTTCCTTCATTTGCTTTTTCTTCCGCTTGGATGTCATCTCTTCTCCTCCTGACTTCTCCACTTCTTCAACTACCTCATTTCTGACTTCTTTTTGTTCCTCCCAATCCAAAGGTGGTTTTAGCTTCGCTTTAGAGCGTGTGACTATAAATACTTTTGTTTCACCTATCTTGCATTGTGAACAATCACACTCCTGAGAACAATCTGCTGACACTTGATTTGTCCCATGATCCTGAGAAATTTCAACATTGCTTTTTTGAGGTGCTTTATCTGCTTCCCTCTGTTTTCAGAGGTGGTGCAGGTAACTGCTCATTTGGTGGTTGCTGATTCCATCCTTGTGGATTCCACCCTTGCTGATTCCAATTTTGCTGACTCCAATTTGGTGGTTGTTGCCATCCTTGCTGTTGGCAACCTTGCTGCTGCTCTGCTGATTCCAATTTCCTCCCCATGGTCTAGAATTCTGAAATCCGCCAAATCTTGGTTGGAACCCTTGATTGAAATTTCCTCTAAATGGCCTATTTTGATTAAAAGGTTGTCTCCATCCAGAAAATTGTTGTTGTTGCCTTTGCCATCCCAAATTATTAAACGGCCTCTACTGTCCTGCAGCATCTGGAAACACTCCACTTGCCTGGGCCAAATTCTGTTGAATCTTTTACTGAACCCGCTCCGGAATTTGTCCTCTGAAGTTTGGGTTGTACGAGCAGTAGTTGTCAAATGACCATCCTTGTCACAAATATCACAATGAGCCTTCTTGCTATACTGACTCCTGCTTGACCCCCATGTCCTTCAACTTCTTCTCCACCATCTTATGAACTACACTCCCCTTGGACTTTTCTTTACCCTTCTTCTTATGGTTCCTCTTCTTATCTCCTTTATCTGAACCAGAATCTGAGTCTGAATTAGAATCGAAATCTGAACTGCTACTTGCTTCTGAATCGGAATCCGAATATGTATCTGAATCAAAACCATCATCACTACTGTCATCCAAATATTTCTTCTTCTTCCCCTTCTTTCTCTTCCTTTTCACCCTAGAACTCTTCTTTGAGGAACTCGGATTTATTGCTCCAAACCTCTTCTCTGCTCTTGTTGCAGTATCCACCAAAGCATCAAAACCAACTCCGACATCTACTCCTGCTACTGCATTCCGCAATTCTTTCCTCAATCCCTGCATGTAATATCCAGCCAACATTTCATCTGTAGGCCTCTTTGCATTTGTAAGCCTCTTCAAATACTGATTAAACTTCTGAGTGTAATCCTCCACAAACATTTTCCTCTGCTTAATCTCTTTGATTTTTGTAAGCACATCATTCGGAGTTTTCTCCTTCCGAAATCTATTCAAAAATGCATTTCTCAAATCTCCATAGTCTGCAAAATACCCTACATTGAAATTACTCAACCAGTGCATGGCTTTTCCCTCAAGTGTCGCTTGGAATTGTCGCATCTTGGCTTGCACGTCATACACTCCGTCAAATCCTCTGGCCTGCCACCTTGTCTCGAATTGAGCTACGTGGCAATCAGGGTCTTGTTTAGACTTCTTGGAATAGGTCCCGAACTTGATGCATAAATCCACTCTAGCTGCTCTGCTGCTGCCATATTCCTTAGCGTATTTGGGGTTAAATGCCTTGCCAATGATGATGTTGATGCTGTATGTAATGAAGGGTGTATTGGTACACCTCTTCGAATATCCAAAGGGTCAAACTGCAATTGTCTTCTCACCAAGAATGCCTGCTGCATCACCACTCCTCCAACAAAAGTCGGATCCAATTGCCTAACTTCTCCAGGTTCATTGAAAACTCCTCCATAATTTTCTATATCCTCTAATTCCTCTGCACCCAGGTCTGACTCATCCTCCGAATTGTCACTTTGCATCCCACTATCTTCACCACCGTCATGCTCTTTTGAACTCTGGTCATTCTCTTGCTGTTGCACACCTCGCTGTTGCCTCGCTACCAATCTTGTGAAATACGGATAAACAGACTGCTGTGAATTCTCCAGAATGAACAATCATTCAATATCTGACTTCCAAAAACCAAACTGTCAGCGTAACTACCACCAAAACCACTGCTCGGCATCATTTTTTGGCACTCGTCCTTCTCACAGAAGAGAGCAAACTTGACCATGAACACCCTTCATAAGCACTGTGATCGCCAGTGTACAATGGTTACACAGCCAAGCAGCAGTTGCACAGTTTGACATTTCAAATGACACTCTATCTGACAATTGAGATAATCAAAATTTACACAGAACTTCATTCACACATCACAGACATTTCTCTGTCTACATCACTGCATATCTATTGCACTCAAGTATGAATTACATAGAAGATCTGAAACACAGAATAAGACAAACAGATTGACAAACTGCATCTAATATTCTGGAATCCGCTCATAGCTACATGTATCCGCCAAAAAACACACACGATTGCATAACTGAACATTTGCCGTGCTATGAATAGCTATGACCTTCTACTTCCAAGATTCCAAAAGTCATCAAAATAGACAAACGTCAAAAATAGACTAAAGACCATACATATGATAAAAGTAATTCCTCCTAAGGTCTAGCCTAAACATATGGGAAGAAGTGAGGGAGAAATTCCAAACTTAGAATCCATAAATGAAGAGCCCAAAGCTGAGGAAGGGTTTGTAACCCTAGAAGACGAGGATAATCTTGCAAAAGCAGCGGGTGAGGTGGAGGACACTCTGTGCACCAAAAAAGACATTGAGTAGATAATCAATCATTCTATGTTTCTACAAGACATGGAATTTTTAATTCTACAAAGACGTATAGAGGCAACTAATGATGATGAGTGACTCCAAGGTACAATGGCAGGACCATCCCATGGACTAGAGATACCTAAAAAAGCCAACATAGGAAGGGGACGAGGTCTAGGTAAGGGGGAGAAATTCCTCAAAGACCAAGGGTGGATCCAACCATTGATCTTAATGTAGCCACAAGGATGGATCTGTCTATTCAACATGCAGAGATTTTTGAATCCACATGCAAAACATGTGGGTCTATTAGTGATGTGACAATGATTCATGCTTTCTCACTGACTCTAGAAGGGAAAGTGCATAAGTGGTTATACAAACCCTCAAACCCGAGGATAAGGTTAACTTCACATGAATCAAGAATGTGTTTATGCCCAGCTTTGCCAGAAGTGGTGACAGATGGAGCCCTGTGGCATAGCTACATGGCACAGCTACACAATATCAAACAAAAGGAAATGGAGTCGATGAAAGACTATGTGTCTTGACTTAAGTACTTAAATTCAAGGTGCAAACTATGGGAGAGGTTAACTGACGATCAATTATTGCCTTGCTTTTTCGGAGAGGAGTTAGAGACCACAAGATGCATGATTATTTGATTCTAGCCCGCTGACTAGCCTTTCTAGATGCATGTTGTTAACTGCAAATTGAATATGAAGATAATATGTTGGAATTGCTGCAACCAGAAGATGTAAGAATATCTTTGGCAACAACGACTTCTCGTGTCTTGAGTCACCAAGAGACTGGAGCTCGGAGCAAGCAAGTTGAAAACATGACTATCCAACAAGCTTAGTAACACAATACTAGAGAAATTAAAGGTAAAGGAGGAAGAGAAACATTTGGGCATGGGCATAACTATCTTTACCCCCATAGGGAATTGGTGTGGTGCTCTATGTGCAAATTGAATCACACTACCACCGAATGTCCACAATTAAGAGCAAGGCCATTACTCTATTGTGCACACTATGTAAAACTATGGAATCATGACACTTCAATGTGTAGATATCCAAGGTTCCAAATAGTTGCACACCTGCCGACACCTAGAGCTCCATTAGCTTTACCAGCACCACCTGGGCAAATCACTATAGCTGCAGGTCAACCCAACTCTTCCCATTTACCTAGGGGGATGTTCCGGGTACATGACACTTCACCTCTACCACCACCTCTTCTACCACCACAAGCTAAAATCAACGAAGAATTGATTGAGAGCCATCAGAAGATATTGATAAAGTACAGGACGTAGAACTTAGCAGAGAGTACTATGAGGAAACTGCGAAGGTCACTTATGAATTCTATGTCCTATAGAATAACATGCCAGTACCTGTGCTTCAAACCACAGTACAGTGGAAGGGTAAGGACATGAAATTGAACATGAGGAGAGGACCGCTATAATGTTTTGGTTGTGGAGGGCTATATCGAATCATTGAGTGCCCAAACAAGAATGTGCTTCATAGAATAACATGCCAGTACCTATGCTTCAAACCACGGTACAGTGGAAGGGTAAGGACATGAACTCGAACATGAGGAGAGGACCACTATAATAATGTTTTGGTTGTGGAGGGCTATATCGAATCACTAAGTGCCCAAACAAGAATGTGCTTCATACATACCAACCCCAACAATTGACTGTTCTGCCCAATGACATGCCATTACTCACTTGTACTAAATGTGGTATTGATCATTTGATTAAGGATTGTCCATACCGTGCAAGTGGTTTGACTTCCACTTCCAATTAGGCCACCATCTGAACGATTAGTGTGCAGCTTGGAAACATCACACCACTCAATGTCCTGACACAAGCCGGTCCCAATTGGGAGACAAGAGGAAGAACCAAGCAGATGCGACCATTTCCAGAACTAACCACCAAGAGAAGAGTTATGACAACAAGAGTGCAAACAAATTGGCATCTTAGAATGTTTACTTTTATGATTCAGTGTATGATGTAGAGAGACAGTTTGGAGTATATTCCACTTCCACTGTTGTCTAGCCAGGAATGGTATAATCCTAGCTTAGACATGTCAGAAGCATGTAGGGTAAAGATAAAAACTGATGTTCATACTGCCATGAAACCATCCATAGGCTCTAGAGATGTGCATCTAAGTTGGTTTATACCATTTGGTTTGTTTGCACACATTTGTTTGGATGATCCTGTGAAGTAGTTAAGAAAACTAAGATTACTTATTAATGCAAGTACCCATCTGAGGATTGGATGACTTAGTTAGTGGGTGAGTTATGGCATCTCAAGAGAACTCACCACGATGATATCATTGAGTGCAAAATTACTGTGTCAGATGTTACCTTTATGTAAGATTTCACTTCTGTTGATTGTTGATGGTTTTTATTCATAAGTACTTCATTGTTGATTGTTGATTGTTGATTGTTGATTTTATGTTTTTATGTTGGTTTTTGTTTGTTTTTTATATGACAGGTACTTCATTGCAAGACAAACTTTGTGCATTCGCTTCAAGTATAGGAGATGGTGACTTCTACAAGGGGAGTGGCTCAGCTTGGACCAAGACATGCGAGATGGCAGGCATTCAGCACTCATTGATGTGGTTATTCTTTGGGAGGGTCATGACTCTTTTAGCGTTAATATAGAGAGTCATTGGCCCCTTAGTTTTTTAAGGTAGGAAATCCACCAACTTATGTCCAATAATCTCCCTTGTAATTTCTATTTTAAGTTGGATGGTAGAAAGGTTGGGAGTCGAAGTGAACAGTGCAAAACATGTAACCAGTGTGTTGCTCCACACATCCTTGAGATCGTGGAGTCAATGTAATTCTTATTCTTCCAAGTGAATATAAGAAGTTGTTTCTCTAAAAGTGTTGTAAATTTAATTTTCTTCATTTTCATAAAGTGTTGTGGTTTTTTAAGTCTACTGTGTTTCAAACCCTTTAATATGTAAGAAAATTATGATAAGTATAAGTAAGTATAAACGTAAATATAAATATAAGTATATATTTAAGTACAAATAATAATATAATTAATTATGCTAGAAATATAAATATGTTTTTATGATTTGTTATATTTTAATAAAGTGTCATTAATTTTTAGGTCTATAGATATAAGTTTAAAAATAAGTATATTTTTAAGGATATATTTAAGTGCAAATAATATTCTAAGTAACTATGTAAATAATATAATATAATAATTATAATATAATGTAACAAGAAATAGAAGTATGATTTATTATTTATTATATTTTACTGAAGTGTCCTTTATTTACTAGAGTATAAACATAAGGTATAAAAATAAATATAAGTTTATAGATATTTGTAAGTATATAATAAACACAAGTATAAATTTATTATAAATATTATAAATTTAAGTGTAATTATAAATATGAGTATAAGTTATAGATCAAACTCATTTATACTATCTATTCTCTAGCTCTCCCTTTGTGTGCTAGCTCTCCCCACTACCCATCATGGTCGCCTCCCCTGCTTTCGCCACATGGAGATTAGCAGAACTCGCTATGCTCACCTTGGGGACCAGATCTACTCTAGGTTTTGCAAGAGTTTAGACCTCGAGGCTGTCATCTCCACCTTAGATCACCCAAACTCCACCTTGCTAGCTGCATTTTGTAATGCAATGGACAACTTCACCTACTCTATCCCAAATTCCACCTTGAGTTGGATTCCTTGGAGTTTCTCTTCAGCATCATGAAGAGTGGATCCAACCACAAGAAGGTGGTGAACAGAGCTCTAGCTCATGTCGGACAAGATTTCCGCACTACCACTGTCCTAACCTCCTACAAAGAGCACATCCCACTTGATCTCATTGAGCGGGATATTTCTTTTGCTATTTACATCTTGAACTCTGATGTTCAAGAGCCAAAGGATGATGACATCCAGGATCTCCCTCTAGTGGAATACATAGACACATAGCTAGAGGAGACCACTCTTGACCCTGTCGGTTGAGGCCGCAGAGAGCTCTCGCATGATGGCGCTTGCATCCATCCAGCCTACTGAAACCCAAAGTCATGACCCACCACTAGTTTCATTAAGTGCCATCACCATCGAAGGGGTGGAGTACCTCCTCATGCAAGATGTGTTAGAGCTCTTGGACTTGAGGGAGGAGGAACTATATAGTATACTTGTGTGAGATGCCAATGATGATTTCCTTGACTTTGATTACCAAGAATCCCTACCACATGTTGATGAGATAGGGCAATATGATGAAAGTAGTGTAGATGATATCTCTGCTATCATTGCCATCATCCAGAAGGAAGCAGATTGAGAATGCAGCTCCTCAATATGAGATCACAGATGAAGAGTTTCAGCACTTGCAGAATGAATGCTTTGGACACTTGTGGTTCAGCTGGACGGTGGTAGACCCATTCCAGGAGCAGATCTAGAGGCACCCTTGCAAAAGGAGCTGGACGAAGCAAGAAAAGGTATCTCCTTTTACTAGTTGCTCCCCAGATTTGATATTTAGGGCCTCTAGGGCATGTAGACCCCACATGTATGATCCCATGCTCGTCAGAGGCTGGGAAGTGTACTATCCGAAGGCTTGTGTGGGAAGCCCTGAATCTGCAAAAATCAGGGCTTCCCACACTTGGACAGTGCACTTTCCAGCCTATCTTTGATGGGCATGGGATCATGCATGGGAGAGGATGATTGTTTTTTAAGAATAGCCCCAAATATCAAATTTGGGGCTATTCTTAAAAAACAATCATCCTCTCCCATGCATTGCATGATCGATGCTGACATCAATTTTATTTCGTAGGAAATTGTGTATCTTGATGAATTTGCATCAAGGCAGAGTGGAAGATCTGGTGGTGGCCAAGGAAGGGTTCAGGACTTTGCACTCAAGGAGTACATTGGCAAACTTGCCAATGATGTGATAGTCTTCCACAAGACTTGCTCTCTGGGGTATGCGGGATAACTTTTTGAAGATTAAAGCACTTATAAAGGGTGTTGCATTCAAAGTTATTTCGACTAAATCAAGTTTGGAAAAAGCTATTCTACTTGGATGCTTAAAGTTACTTTACTTATTCTCGACTCAAAGATCAAGGCCTTTTTTTTAATGTGGTGGCCCGTGGCATTATTTGCGGGGCTACAGGATCCCACCGTCATCAAGGCAGATCTTGAAGGTCCCATGTTTTGATTCTAGCCATCAAGGCGGCTTCAAAGTCTAGAGAGCCTAGTAGTAAGAAGCCTAGGATATAGCTATGATGATTATGTAACTTTGATGACCATGTAATTTTTTATGCTATGAATGAAAATTTAGGTTACAGAGTTTTTTGTTTGATACGTGTCTTGTAATGTATTTTATTAGTTGACTCAAGCAAATAAATTAAAATTACACAGGTAACTCAAATAAAAATTGTATCCATTCGAAGTCGCATATAAATCAACAAATTATATAAACTCAAATTAAAAGAGACTTATTTGCAACACAAGATAAGAGAGAAAAAAAATTAAAATATACATCGAGCTTTATATAGCTTTTTAGAACTACAATCATGCGAGATATACAAAAATAAAACTAAAGATCCTCGCTCGGATGATCTCTCCAACGTCGCATGCATCGCACCAACTGCATGTCCTTTTCAATGATGGTGACCCTCTTTGCATGGACAGCTACAAACATCGTGTCACCAAAAATGTCCACTGCGTACGCCCTCCCGCCGCAACCTCCTGGACTGCCTCCAAAGCTTGGGCTGTCCATCGCGTAGGTAGTGGGCTGAGCCCAAAACCTCCTATCATGCGACGGCGTTGCAGATCCTGCATGATCTCTCGCAACATACATTGGAAGGAGAGCTTCGGTATGAGCAAGTTCACCGTCTTTTGGTATTTTCTAATGTCACGGAGAGCCACAGTGCCAGGCTTCCACCTACACGATGTTGCTGCTGTGGTGGTTGAATGGGGGGTACTCCACGTCCCACCTTGGGGGGCCAAACTCTCCTAGCAGTTTACTTGGTGCGAGCCATGCTCTCGGAGGTGAGAGAGAGAAATGAAAGATGAGAAATGAGGTGAAATGAGGGTTACTTCCATAATTATAGATGAAAATTTATATATTTTCTAAATTAGCTCAGTACATAAATTTGATACTTTTTAATTTTTAATGAGCTCTAATTTTATGTATACATATAAGTATCATGGAACACCTCCTAGATAAAATATCAACCCCATCAAAGGTCTTTAGGGCCCTTGTCCTAAGGCTCGCGTGTATACACCTGGTATTAAAAAAAGAAGGCCTCTACACGCAAGCCTTAGGACAAGGGCCCTACAGGCCTTTGATAGGGGTGATATTTTATCTAAGACATGTAAACTATATGATCTATGCACAAAATAATTTTCAACCCATTCTGATCATTGCACACCATGCATCAATTTTTTCTAAGGAAAAAATATTATCGTAAAAAATAGCACTTGCAGATGCACATGGACTTGCTTGCACATGCACATGCATGCTCATGATGTAAGCAACATGATCTATGCATAGAATAAATTTCAGCCCATTATGATCCATGCACACCATGCATCGATTTTCCCTACACATGAATAAGCATTTGCAAATTTTTTTCTAGGAAAATATAAGAATATACACTAACATTAGAACTGAAGAAAACTCAAAATATTCAAATCAATGGGCAAGTCCAATACACAACATTGGAAATAAGGAAACTTAAAATATCCAGATCTGGTACATCGCATAAAGTACAACTAGTTGAGTAGAACTAAAAGAAAATGTGAAAACATAAAATGATACACGAACATTTACACAACTCTTCAAACCATGTCATTTACACAACTCTTCAAACCATGTCATGGTGTTAAGGTTGAATGCATTACTATTGTTACGACTCCTACGGACAAGAGTGAGATCTGAGGGCTTGAGTGTGATGCGTTGGGCATGGATGGCTAATAGCTGACCATCATGCATGAGATCCACCAAGTAACTTTCAGCTGCCTCTTGAAGAGCAAGCAACGCTTGGGCTGACCATCACTCCACATTATATGCTTGATCTCTTGAAAAGTACCTGTAGTGCTTTCCCCTTTGTAGATCTTGCAGTATTTCTTGCACCAACCTCAAGAAAGGCGCCTTGGGTATAATCAACTCAGGACTCTTTTGGAACCTCCTAATTTCACGAAGAGCAATGATGCCTAGTCTCCATCTTCTCTTCTTATGCGTAGGTGGATGAGCATTTCCAGCTGGAGTAGCGGGAGTAGCTTTCCTATCTGGAACAGCGGGAGGAGCTTGACCTTCATCATTGTCAGTGTCAGTATGTTCACTAGATCCGGATGAATGAACCGGTGTCTTGGAAGGCATCTTGTTTACTCTTTGCTTAGTATGCACCATACTCACAAGCTAGAAGGAATGGAGAGAAATGGAGGAATGGAGAGAAATGAAAGAAGTGCTTTTATTTATAAATGGAACTTAGTATAAGTTATTGACACTTACTTTTAACAAATATCAACACTATCAAAAAGTTATCCATGTTGACTTTAGTAAACACTTATTTTGAAAAAGTTATCCATGTTGACTTTAGCAAACACCTATTTCTTTAAAACATTGGATTTCTCCAATACTCTCATAAACATAAAATGTTATTTCATAATTACAATTATATCAATATTTCCATTTGCTACCGACTCTCTCTTGGGTTGTCAACCATTCTGCATGGTTTTCTTTGGCCATGCTATTTTCATATCTTGCTTTCCTCACTTCATATATTTGCCCTGCAAATAGCTTCTGTATGATTGGATTTGGACTTTATTAATTTGTCCTCATATCTTATCTCTATTCTCCTATACCACCATTGGAGTAACTGCCTCATAGGATTGGAATCATTGATTCCACCTCCATGTGCCGTTGCTTTTTGGAATCCGCATTGAGCTTGCCAATGAGATCACTCCATGCCTTGTGTGGACCATGTCGTCAAACTTCCTTGTTCAGCAAAGTATGGACCATGAGCCTTAAGTATGTGCTGCATTCAAAAACATAGGATCCACAATTAAACTCAAAATATTACATTCAAAATTTAATTATAAAAATGAAATGGAGACCACTATGACCATATAGTGTGTAATGCAATTTGAAGTCCATGCCTCTGTCATTGAGTTATGAAAGTTTACAACCGCCTCTTTAAATGCATTGGCATCATCAGAATTGAATGACATCTTTTATAAAAGTAGTGCCAATTTGTCAAGTGTAATCCACACATTTGCCTTTGTTATCTGCGTCTGTCCCCCATTGCTCCGATCAGAGACAGCCATGTGTAGTTTTTTCCATGCTTCGTACTTCTTTGGTTATTTTACAAGAAACTTACCATCTTCATCTCATGGTGGAGATAAGAATTTCCTAGCCTTCGCTCCCCCAAAACACGGTTTGCATGGCAGATTTCCACTCTTTCCTGACTTTTTCTTGTCCTTTTTTATTTCTACTTGGCCCCAGTGCAATCCAACATCAGACAAGACTTGTTCTACCTTCTTGCACATGTTGCATCAGCATTTGAAGCAAGCTGCATCTTGTAAGCAAAACACACGTACTCAAACACCAACTTCTCTATTATCCTTACTATGCAATGCAAGGTGCAAAAGTGGACCCTTGTTAAGGGTATTTCTAAAATAGGATCCCACTTAGGATCAAATGGCACCAACATTCCATTCCTTTGAACACACTGGTCATGTGTTGGAGCACCATGTTGTCCTGTCCTTGCAATCCATTGTTTCTTCCCATTGTTGTCTTTCTTCCTGGATTGCATGTAATATAAGCAAGGAAACTCAGCTGATGCTAAATTTGAAACACCAAACATACATTTCAATGTTTTCAAATCACCAGCAAGATGCTATTCTACCTTGTATTCACCAAATCCATCAACATGCAAAACTTCACCATTGTTTTTCCGTCGTATAATATCTGGTATCTTTGTTAAGTTAAAAAAAATCTTAAGTACTTCATGATCCTCCTTTGGTACCTCAAATGCAGCAAGCCACCATATTTCATCCTCTGATTGCACACTGAAATATTTTGGATATTTTGAATTGATGCTGGGATCCAACGCCCTCTGTCAAGCTAACACATTCAAGCTTTTGGCCCTTAATAATGACTTAACTCTCATTAAGCTTCAAAACAAATTGAAGCTTACCTCTACACTCTTCAATAGACATGTTGTAGAACTTTACCATTGAAGCTTACCTCTACACTCTTCAATAGACATGTTGTATAACTTTACCATTGCTGCTTGTAGCTTGCATACATTCAATACAAAGTTATTGTCTACATGCAATTTGAAGGGCACTTCCTTTGATCTAGACTTAAGCATCTGTGTATGTTACATATGCATTGGCTCACCAATTGTGTCTAAGACTTTTGCATTAAGATCTTTTCGTGCCTGCTTTACATGGAACGATTTAGGGATGGACACCATGCGTCTCTTGTTAAGAACAGCCTTAAACCCTACATCCAATGTTATAAATCATAGCATAGAATTCGGAGATAATCCCTACCTTGTAACATATGCCTTGAGCATCTGAAGCTGTGAAGGTATTTCTTACCTCCTTCAAGGGTACTCTTGCAACATTATCACCAATGGTTATTCCATTTTTTAACTTTTTCCATTAATACTGGCATGGTATAGCTCAAAGATGAGAATACAAAGGAATGAGGGTCTATTTATAGGTGAGGGAGGCCACTAACCAAGTCCAACTGGGTTCTAGAATTTTTCAGCTTCAGTTTGATCCAAATTGGACAAGATTTGGATCAATTTGGCTCCCTTTTTGATCTAGTTTACTCCAAGAGAGAGGAGAGATAAAAATATCACATTTTTTTGAATTAAAAAAACCAAGCACACATGTGAAAAAGGTGCCTTCATCAAGAATCTCCCTCGCCTTACCAAGGTGTCAAAAATGTATCATTTCTCCAAAATATATCATTTTTTAGTGATATACCTTAGTTTTTAACTAATAAACCTTGTACTCAGTCAACTCTTCATCTTATTTGAGCATTTACTCATTTTTGGTATTTTTTTTTATTCTTTAGATTTATCTCATCCCAACACTTGGATTAATCCAATTGGCCCATTGGAACCTTAATTGGACCATAATTCAAATTTTTTTGAAAATGTAGATCCTTAGGCTAAGGTCCCTTATACCATTTTCAATTAATTCCTAATGCACATTGGAAAGTTTATTTTGAACTTCTGATTTAGGGGAATCCATTTTAGACTTTAAGATAATTTTTGTATCCAAAGATATCTCAATTTTGAATCACCTCTCTCTAGACATTTTATCTCTCTAGGCCAAAACAAGGTAAAACAAGATCTTTTTCCATTTCTGAGGGGGGGATGATTACAAGAACAGAAGGGGAGGTTCTTACACCTTTACATCTCAAAAGCTGGAGGGAGGAATCTTACAAAACTTGTGTGCATCTTTTAATGCAATTGGCCACCAAAGTCCTGCCTGGAACACCTTCCACCCTGTGACCTCTCTCCGGAAAAATGCCCACCACTTATGCCTTGGTGCGCTTCTACAAGCACATCATGTTGCTCATGTGCTCGGGAATACATCTCTTTAGAATCTGGTCGATGCCCATCTTGTGGAGCTGCCTAGCCACCACCATGAATGACTTGCTTTAGAGAGTCAGCTTCTTTCTCTGATCTCTAGACATGTACTCTAGAAAGACAAGTTAGACATGAATTGTAGCGTTTTATCATACCAGCTGGGTCTCTCTCCTTCTGTGAGGAAAAGCTGTGCATTTGGGAAATCGTCTTCCACCCCCTCTAGTTCTTCTCTTGTTTCTAGTCTTGACAAGAATTCTATCACCACTACATGCTTGTTTCTGGGGGTGTGCCTTATGTTGAACTGAAATTCCTATAACAAGAGCATCCATCTGGCCAACTTTCTTACCATATTTGGTTTGTCTATTAGGTACAAGAGAGCTTTGTGATCTACATGATATTCAAAAATCTTACCCAACAAGTAGTGTCTGAACTTCTTGATGGAGTAGATCATTCCCAGTGGAGTAGTTCTTTTTCAGACCCTGGATAGCCTCCTGCTTACCATAGTAGATTGGTCTATACCATCTGTCTTGTGCTTTCTACACCAGAGCACTGCCAATGGCTACATCAGAGGGATCGACGAACACATGGAACACCAAGTCATTGTTGCGCTATTGAGGATGGGAGCTGCTGAAAGTATCCTCTTGAGATTCTGGAATTCCTCTTGACAGAATTCGGAGCCAGATATATTCTGCATCCCTTTCTTGAACCATCCTTTTTGGAATGTAGCAAGAGCATTTTTCAGCATGAATGTCATCACATTAGAGGCAAATGCCCCCCATTCTATCACAAAAGGTGTCTTTTCTTTATCTTCCTATGCCATTCGTGCCTGGTTGTTCTACCCACTAAACCCATCCAGAAAAGAGTATTTTTCATGCACAGCTACTGCATCTAGAAAGGAAACAATGAATGGCAATGGAAATGGATTTGATATACTGGAAGCATTCAGCTTGTGAAAGTCAATATAGACCCTCAGCTTTCCATTCTTTTTCGAAACAATGACTATCGGTGCAACCATTCCACCCTATCCACAAGATAAATTAACCCAGCCTTCACTAGTTTGTCAATCTCTTTCTTCACTTGTTTGGCATAATTTGGGTTCATTTTGTATCTGCTCTACTTGATTGGGGTCGCATTCTCTTTCAGGTTAATCTTATGCTGGTAGAAACTTAATTCAATCCCCTTCATATTGGAGTAGTTCCAGGCAAATACATCTTTGTAGGAATTCAACAATTTTAGGAGCCTCCCCCTTAATTCTTAATTTAGCTTGGCACTAACTCTAACTATTTTGGGTTGCTGATCGTCCCCGAGGTTCACCTCTTCAAGCTCATCTTCTTGAACTTTGATGTTCCTTTTCCTGAGCTTAGCTTCCTCTTGCTTTAGGGCCACCATGGCTTTTTTTTGTTCATCCTACAATTCTTCCACATTGTCCTGAGTGTCATCTTCCTCTTTATGACTGCTCTTCATTAAAAATCACTTCAGGATGAGCCACTAAAGCCTTTGGGTCATACCTTTGCACAATCCTCTCTATGTCCACTTCAAATAGCAAGACAACAGATATGGATTCTCTCCTCCAAGATGTGCTCTACATTATTATCTTCTACCCCTTCTAGGTAGTTTAGGCCTTCTGCATGCATTGGTGGGCTTTCCGGGTGTAGTCGAGGTTTAGAATGTCTTTTTCTGCAAACTAAAATGTAGACTTTATTTTTACCTCTTGTGATCATAATCTTGCCCATCTCCTAGGAGCATGGGATATGCACCTACTATTCAAGTCATCTTGAGAACAATGAACACAGTAGTGAAGGTACATCCTACTACTTCTATCTGCTCTCCTCTGATTATCCCGATAGGTCAGACCCTTCTCTGGTCAGCCATGCGAATTTGGAACGGGGCGGGTTGTATGTCAATAATCCCTAGCTTTTTAGTCGGGCTATCTGATATTATATTTACCCCTGACCCTTCGTCCAGAATGACCCTTGTCACTATCTTACCTCTGATTTTAATGGTTACTTCTGGAACGGATGTTTCACAGTCTTGGACTGTCTCCACATTTCTGCATTTAGTTGTAGGATGTTCCTGTTCCTGTGCAAAAGGATATTCCCGTTCCTATGCTGTCATCTGCACTAGAGCCTCATTTGGCACTATAGCTTGAAGCAACTTTTACCTACAATTGGGAACCAGATTCAGCATTTGATCGAATGTGATGTTCAATTTTAGCCTGCTGAGATCCTCCCACAAGTCGTATTCCTGTGTTGCTTTTCTCCTCCTCATCTGGCGTGCCTTGACTTCAGTACATTCTTTTTCCTTTCTCTTTTTCTTCTCTCTTCTGTTCCTAACTTCTTCTTGTCAGTGTTCCTACTGAATTCCTTCCAGATTTCCTTCCTTTTCTTCTCTCTCGAGACACTTTTGCTGCTCTGGCTTGTAAATTGGCCCCCAGTTGTGGTGGTTCAGTATTGGATTCTTTCTTATGCCAATCTCTTTTATTTTCTTGATCAAGTTTTCTCAGTTTTCCTCAAGATACTCTTCCAAGGGAAGTCTTTCCAGCATTGTCCTCGCCATTCTTATGTGCTCTGTACTAACTTAGTGATCTGTTTTTGGACCTTTTGATACCTTGCCCACAATTCTGGTTTCTTTTCCAGTTCCCGCTTGTGGCATTCTTGCCTGTCAGCATCTTGAAAAGTCCTTGTGATCTTGTCAGCCACCATCACTTGTGGTGGCTTCTCCTATTCCTTTCCTGCATCATGATTCACCTTTACCATATTGACAGCTGCATCATTTCCTGCTGGGTTTGCCCCCTTTATGGCCTTGCCTCCTATAGTTCCTACTACTGCTGATGGCACTAGAATATGGGGCAATCATTTTGTTTGTGCCTCCCTAGACCATTGTAGTAGAAACAAGCTCTCCTTGGGCCAAATCTTCCACCTCCTCTTCCATAAGGTTTATTGATTTGAGGTCCTGTGGTGGCAACCTAGTTGACAGTTGGGGCTTGCAATTGCTGCTACCACCCTTGGGTCATGTTTTGAGTATTATAGTAACACATCTCTACAAAGTGACTGTCCCTCCCACAAATAGTGCATACTTGCTGTGTGTGTTTCTTAACTGACACTCCTCTTTCATGTGCCCTTGATTATTGCACCTCGTGCACTATACATCTAGTTTGAGTTCGGATCATGTGCGTCCTTCGGTAATCTTAGCTCTAGGGCAGCCTTTAGTTCTTCCTAAACCTTCTGCCTTTATTTTTCTGGGGCTTCTGCTCTTCGGCATCTGACTCTTGACTAGATTTTGCCTTTCTTTTTCTGGGGCTTCTGCTCTTCGGCATCTAACTCTTGACTAGATTCTGACTCTGAGGTATCTTCTTTGGAATCTGATTCTAAGGTTTAGGGTGGTTAGCTAACCCATGGGCCAGTTGGATCAAAGGATTCCTGCAAAAAAGTTAAGATGCAATTAGTTACGTTAGTTAGATTAAGTCCTAATGAGAAGACCTTGTTCTATGTGGGAGGGGATCAGCGGCGGCTGTGCCTCGTTAAAGGAGGAAAAAAGTGGTGATTCCATGGACCAAGTGCAAGTCTCTTCTTGATCTGACCATGTGACTTCAGGTTTGGTCAGATCAGTTTAACTAGTTAAGACTTTGACTCACTAGAGTAATTCCCCCGTTGACTCTCTCAGCCTTGACTAACATCCACTGCAGTGTATGTTTCTTTCACTGGAATCAAATGGGCGACTTTGGTTAGTCTGTCAACTACCACAAAAATGGAGTTATAACCTGATTGCACTGAAGGTAATCTAGTGACAAAGTCCATATTGATACATTCCCACTTCATTTGAGGAATGTCTAGAGGGAGGCTAGAGTTTCCCTGCAGTGTATCTTTCTTTCACTGGAATCAAATGGGCGACTTTGGTTAGTCTGTCTAACATCCACTGCAGTGTATGTTTCTTTCACTGGAATCAAATGGGCGACTTTGGTTAGTCTGTCAACTACCACAAAAATGGAGTTGTAACCTGATTGCACTGAAGGTAATCTAGTGACAAAGTCCATACTGATACATTCCCACTTCATCTGAGGAATGTCTAGAGGGAGGCTGGAGTTTCCCTGGCATCTTGACTCTCTCCACCTTGACTCTTTGACACATTAAGCATTTCCGCACATGATCAAGTACATCCTTTTTGAGTGCTGGCCAGAAGAAGCTTTTCTTCATAGACATATAGGTTTTTATAAACCGTGAATGTCTAGCTATCAGGATACTATGGGCTTCTCTCATAATTCTTTCCTTTATTCCCTCATCATTGGGGATACAGAGCCGATTATTATAATACCTGCATCCTTCATCCAATTAATACCCAAAAATTCGACTCATTTCCTGAGGAGTCTTGCTTTCCTACATCAGAAGGGTAGCAATAGGGGCAAAGAATTTGTCCTGCATGATTTTCTCCTTTGCTTCACTAATCAATGAATTTGACACCACTCTAATTGGCAAGCAAGGAGGATTTTCTGATGAGCGCATCTGCCACCACATTTTCTTTCCCTGGCGGATATTTAATTTCAAAATCAAATTCCTGTAGGGTCTACATCCATCTCCTTTGATGCATGTTGAGATCCCTTTGGGTGGAGATCCACTTCAGACTTTGATGATCTGTCATCAAGGCAAACCTCTGTCCCAAAAGATAATGTCTCCACAACTTCAGAGCATAAACTATTGAGAATAACTTCAAGTCATGGGGGGACAACATAATTTCTCTCATGTGTTCTGAGTTTTCTGGATTCATAGGCCACTACATGAACTTCCTGCATAAGAGCATTGCCTAAGGCAAACCCTCTGGCATCAGTAACTACATCAAAGGGTTTGGTAAAATCTAGCAACTTAAGGACAGGGTTGGTTACTAAGGCTATCTTTAGTTTATCAAAGGCATTCTAACACATTGCAGTCCATTGAAAAAGTGTATTCTTCTTGAGAAGGCTAGTTAAACGGGATGCTATCTAAGCATACCTGGGTATAAAGATCCTTTACCATTCGATTAATCCTAGGAATCCTCTGACTTCCTTTACCTTCTTGGGTTCTGGCCATTCTACGACTTCTTGGATCTTTGCAAGGTCAAGAGAAATCCCATCTTTTGATACTATGAATCCCAAGTATTCCACATGGTCAACAAAGAAAGAACACTTGCTCTTTTTTGTAAAGAGTTGGTGTTTCCTTAGGATTTCTAGGACCTTGCGCACATGATCTTCATGATCTGCAGCATTCTTTGACTATACCAAGATATCATCAAAGAAAACAAGAACAAAATCATCCAAGTATTCTCTGAGAATATCCTGCATAAGACGATTAAATATCGCCGGGGCATTAGTCAATCCAAAAAGCATGACTGTGAACTCATAATGCCCATAGCGAGTATTGAATGTTGTCTTTGGGATGTCCTGCTCCTTGATTCTAATCTAGTAGTACCCAGATTTGAGATCTATCTTTGTGAACATTTGGGTCCCACTTAACCGATCCAGAAGTTCATCAATCCTAGGAATACGATAGTTATTCATAATTATTAATTGATTCAATCCTCTGTAGTCAATACAGAGTCTTAACGTTCCATCTTTCTTCTTTTGAAAGAGAACGGATGCACCCCAAGGTGAGACACTGGGTCTCACGAATCCCTGCTCTAACAGTTGTCTTAACTAGTCCTTAAGTTCTATGGCTTCAGGGACTGGCATTTTGTATGCACGCTGGGCCACTGGCTAAGCTCGGGGGGTTAACTCGATCTCATGATCTACTTCCCGAGATGGAGGCATCTCAGTCGACTCTTCAAGAAACACATCTACATACTCACTTAACCAATCTGGTTCTTTAAGCTTTCATTTTATGTATACTGGATTCATCTTAATGACATAAACAGCTTGTCTCTTTCTGAGCCCTTTTAATAATTTGGAAGCCTTGACTAATTGTAGCACTGGGGATCTGAAAATTCCAATTCCTTGAACTTTATTCCCGTGAAGGTCAAGGAAAGAGATGGTTCCTTTGTGACAGTAAATGTCAGCCTGATTTCTTTTGGAGCCAATCGATTCCAAGGATTCCATCATAGATTCCCAAGGGTAGGACTCTGAAAAACTTGCACTCTGTTACGTTCCCATCTAGGCTAAACTGAATAAGGTCTGTCTCAAGGTGTGTGAAAAGAATCTTTCCACTTGCCAATTCCACTTACATAGGTTTCCCTGATTTTTGATTTAGGACTAATTTACGCAGACATCCTGGGGAACTAAAAGAATGAGTGCTACCTGAATCAATCAAAAGCTTGAATTGCTTACCTTGGTACTCTGCTGGAGTCTGGAGGATTGAGAATTGATGGTTATTCCTCTGATGCTCTATTGCTACATAGATCTGTCCTTTTTCTTCCTCCACTTCATCAGCTATAGTGATAGCTCTGCCTGCTGCAGTCTGAGGTGGAACTCTCTCTCTTTGGTTACTCTAATTCTGGGAGGGATTTTGGAGACTGCTTTGCATGGAGGCTACAGGCTGAGCTGGCACTCTTTTGGGGTTGCCCTGATTTTGGCACAGGGGATCCTGATTTTGGCCTATATGAAGGAGTCTGTCTCTGAATTCTGAGTCCTTGGCTTCCTTGGCCCACAAAAGGAGATGGGCAATCCTTGAGCTGGTGCCCAAACCCGTGACATCTGAAGCATCTGTTCTCGCTTCGAAGCTCTTCTCTTTACATTCTTGAGAGAGCCAGAGTTCCTGAGAAAGTACTTTGAGGGAAAGGTCTTCCTTCATTCCTGAAGCTTCCTGTCTCCAGATTTTGGTTGGGACCTTGGTGTCTCTTTGGAGGCGGAAGGTTGGAAGAACTTCCCGGTGTCTGAAATCTTTTGAAGGATGAGGGAATTGGCTTTGGCGGGACTTTTACGATGAAGGCTTTGGCAAAGTCCCTCGCCATTCTGACAGCTTCTACCATGGCTACTGGCTTGGCATTCTTGACCAGTGTGTCTAGGGGTTCGTTCATTCTTGACCAGTGTGTCTAGGGGTTTGTTCATTCCCCGAATGAACCTGGCCAGTTGCTCTAGAGGTGGTGAATACTTGAGTAGAAGAGCAAATGCCTGATGATATTCTTTGATGGTTTTGCTCCCCTGATTTAGCTCTAAGAATTCATTCATTTTGGTTTCTAAGAACCCGAGGGGACAAAACCTCTTCCTTAAGGCTTTAAGATCATTCCAGGACTGGGTATTCTTGTCCAGATGGTTGGTGTCACAATGGTTCCTCCATGCCACCCTAGCTGTTTCCACAATTTTCAGCCTGGCGAGAGCCATTTTGCTCCGCTCATTGTAACCTGTGACATCAAAATACTCTTCCATAGCTTCCACCCATTTATCCATAGCCTCGCCCAGGTTCTCCCCTTCTCAAGAACTCATTTCTCCCTATAAGCTTTTAACAAATCTCTAATACCAGCTGCTGTGAGACCCCCCTCTGGGGGTGCCGATGGTGGAAGTGGCATGGGCCTCCCACGTGGGGCGGGGATCCACACTCAGGGCCTCGCCCGCGGATGTCTGGATGAGAGACTAGCCCGACAGTTCCTCCGAAACCAAGCCCAGAAAAACTCCCCTCGCTCGGAAGGCACGGGATATTCCACCATGGAAAAATCTTCTAACGGGGGAATTACTCTAACGAGTCAAAGTCTTAACTAGTTAAACTGATCTGACAGAACCTGAAGTCACATGGTTAGATCAAGAAGAGACTTGCACTTGATCCATGGAATCACCGCTTTTATCCTCCTTTAACGAGGCACAGCTTTGCTGATTCCCTCCCACAGAACAAGCTCTTCTCAGGACTTAATCTAACTAACGTAACTAATCGTATCTTAATTGTTTCGCAGGAATCCTCCAATCTAGTGGCCCATGGGTTAGCCAACCACCCGACCACTGTATTGGTGGGATTCCTTTATAAAGATTTGGTTATGTTTTGCCCAGGTACCAAGGAAAAGAGTTCCCAAGTCCCCTAGTCGGCGATTCATGCAAAAATTGAGGTAGGCATACCACGTACACACCCAATATGAAATTGCCATTTATAACAGATTCGGCTGGCTTTAAATCAATAGAAATCATAATATTATTGATCATCATCCTCCAAAATTTTGAGTCCATTGTATTATGAAATGTGTCCTCTGGACTCTTCGTTGAAGACCAGCTAGCCAACCAACGAGGTTCAGTATCAAAATTTGATTCACAAAATTCTTTCCTTTTAGTCCATCCGAATCTTCCTCGATGCACGCATGGGTGTCCTAGCAACCGCCCGCGAGCCCGTGCATCACCTTGTCCCTCTAGGATCCTCCTTAGGTGTCCTAGCACTTCACTCAGGGACCGCTTCATCGGTTCTCGCCCATCGTACCGAAAGCGCACCATTTTAACGGTATCGAGGAGGCTGGTCACATGACCTCGGCAGGCGGCGCGACGTCTCTCGACGACTCCCCACCAGCTATTGCAACGAACCTCCTCTTAGTAAAACACATGCCAAATCCTCCCTCCTGGTGTAAAACAGTCCTTTATTGAAAATAGAGATTCTATGCAAGTAAAATTTCCAGTTTGAGATTGGTTCCACAAAACCCCTTTTTCCTTAATTCCCAATTTCATAATGAGAATCCTTGATCTCTCATCAGGGTAATCTACCCATCATTTGACTGATTGTCCAACTAGATTCTTGGTGATTTCGGTGAAAGGAAAACTAGTTTCGTTCAACGGTAGTCTATTCTTTGTATTTAGAAACTGGAATCGGTCTCATGAAGTTTTGAGAGATGGACAAGTAGGTTTACTATCCGTCCCTCTCGTAGTCTATAACCAAAATCACTCGATTTAGTCCTAACAAGGATTTACTTCAGATAAACATCTATTTTTACTTAAATACCAATTCAGTGATTTAACCAATTAAAATATCTAAAGATATTCTTTCTACCATTTAATTCCTCAACCTTAATTCCCTAGGTAGAATTATGGTGAGAATTCATCTTTTTACACCAAAAATTAATTCAAATCTTTCTTTACTCAAAAATCATAAAGATTTTTCTTTTAACTAAATACCAATATCCATTTTTTTAAATAAGCTTGAAATCTCTCTTTTTCTCATTTAATGAGTGCAATCCAAATATCATGGGAATTCTTCTTTTATTATCTATCTCTTTAAATTAAGTAAGAATATTCAATATTCCAAATATACCAAGAATTCCTCTTTTTTCATTTATATGATTGAATTCCAAATATGATGGGAATTCCTCTTTTATCATTTAAATTTTTCCTATGCATAAAATAATTTTAACTAAAATTTCTCTTAAAATTGAATAAAAATGTCCATTAATCCAAATATGACAAGAATTTCACTTTTTCCATTAAATGATTGAATTCCAATTATGATGGAAATTCCTTCTTTATCATTTAAATTTTTCATGCATAAAAATAATTTATCTAAAATTCTTCTTTAATTTTAAATAAAATATCCATTATTTTAGTATTCTAAATTTTCTCTTTCTCCATTAGAATAAATGGATCTCCATTATCATGGGAATTCCTCTTTTATCATAAAAATGAGAGTACTAAAAAATCCTCTTTTTCTCTAATTAACTATTTATGCATAAACATTAAAAATTAATTTTCCATGGATATGATGAGAATTGTTCATTTAACATAGGATGACTAATCCTAGAATATGGTAGAAAGTCCTCTTTTCACATTATGCATAAAAATGATTTGTGTGCTAATTTTTAAAAAATTTGCCATAGCTCTACCTGCTATTACTGATAATTTTCAATATTTTCTAAAAGAATAAGACTTAGTAATAGGATTATGATAGAGTTACTATCATTTGGTCCTAAATCCAATTTATGAAATTAATTCCTAAGTTTACCATAATTTATGTAACGTTAAAGCATAAAAAGGCCATTTCTTTGACCTCTAGCTTGACTAGCATAGAGTTTGATTTTAGAATTAGGAATTGCTCCATGAGAAGCATCATTTAAATCTAGAATTGGTCATAGGAATGACCATTCGTTGGGGGAGAGAGAGATATACATACAAAATATCCTAAATTAAGCATAAATGTAAACTTTATGTGATTAATCATTAGAATTCATTAGAGAGCTTCATTTGCATTGAAAAACCATTCAATTGAATACTTAGAAGATTAAGAAAAAACCATAAAGTCATATCTTACCTCTTGTTTTACTTGATTCTCTATTCTTAGGAGAGGCCCCCAACCAATCAATTGGTTAGTATGTTGAGGAAAGCTCCAAGGAAGGTTGAAGAGAGAGAGAAGCTCCAATCTCTCCAAAATGTAGAGGATTTTTAGAGGATAATAGAAAAATATGCTTATTTGAGAGTAATACTAGCATGGTCTAGTTCACAGATGAGAATACAAAAGAATGATGGTCTATTTATAGGTGAGGGAGGCCACTAACTGAGTCCAACTAAGTTCTAGAATTTTCCAATTTCAGTTTGGCTGAATTTGGACAAGATTTGGACCAGTTTGGCTCCCTTTTTTTTTTGGTTTGATCCAGGAGAGAGGAGAGATAAAAATATCTTAATATTTTTGAGTTTAAAACTCATTCACATGTGTGAAATAGGCACCTCCTTGAATGCTCCCCCTTTGCTTACCAAGGTGTCAAAATTGTATGATTACTCCAAAATATCTCATTTTTTTGTAATATTTCATAATTTTAAACTAATAAATCATGTACTCATTCAACTTTTCATCTTATGTGGGCATTTACTAATTTTTGGGTATTTTCTTTTATTCATTGGATTTATCTCATCCCAACACTTGGATTAATCTTATTGGTCCCTAGGAACCTTAATTGGACCATAATCCAAAAATTTCTGAAAATCTTGACCCTTAGGCTAAGGTCTTTTAAAACATTTTTAATTGATTCCTAATGCACCTTGGAAAATTTATTTTGATTTTTTGTTTCAGGGAAACATATTTTTGATATTTGTAGAATTTATATATCCAAAAATATCTCAATATTGAATTACCACTCTCTAGAATTTTTTATCTCACTAGGCAAAAACAAGGAAAAATAATATTTTCTTGTATTCAGAAACAGGGAATGATTACAAGGGTTTGAAGTAAAGGCTTGTTCATTATTGAGGCTGAGGAGGAATCTTACATCCTCTCCCACTTGAAAAATGCGAGATGTCCTCATCTCGCAAAGTGGGGGTAATCGCCAACTCTTCTTCTTTCTCCCAAGTGGCGTCTTCTAGAGGGAAGAACTTCCACTTTACTAAAAACTCCCTAAGGACTCTGCTCCTGAGAATCTTCTCTCGAACATCAAGGATTCCTTCAGGTTGGAGTACCATCTGGCCTTGAGTCGGAAGAAAGATCAATTGTTCATCATCAAGCATGTGACTCGGACTGGGTACATATTTCTTAAGAAAACTGACATGGAATACATTATGTACCTTGAGATGGTGAGGCAGAAGAAGTTTATAGGCTAGATCACCCACTTTCTTTATGACAGCATATGGCCCACAGTATCTGGGAGAGAGCTTCTTGAACTTCCCTAAGGATAAGGAACTTCTTTTTGGTCGTACTCGAATGAAGACCATATCTGATTCTTCAAACTCTCTCTCTGATCTCTTTTTATCTGCATACTACTTTTGCCTATTTTGGGCTACCTTTATATCTTTACGGATTGATTGCATTTGCTGGTCCATGTCATCAAGCATTTATCTTAACATTTTGACTCTGATCAATGGGTCAGACCAAGTCAACGGTGTAAGGCAATCTTGTCCATACAAAGCTTTGAAAGGACTCATCCCAATGCTTCGATGATAAGAAGTGTTGTAAGCAAATTCGACCAGATGCAAATGGCTTAACCACTTCTTTGGTTCTCTACCGCAGCATGACCGAAGGACATCTTCTATTACCTAGTTCACACTCTCAGTCTGGCCATCTATTTCGGGGTGATAGGTTGTGCTGAAATCCAAGAAAGTTCCTACTGCTTTGAAGAATGTAGTCCAGAATTTCGATGTGAATTTGGGATCTCTGTCACTTACTATCCTCCTGGGTAAGCCATGCAATCTGAAGATCTCTTTAAGGAAAACTTTGGTAATATCCACTGCAGTGTATTTTTCTTTCACTAGAATCAGATGGGCAACTTTGGTTAGTCTATCAACTACCACAAAAATGGAGTTGTAGCGTGATTACACTGAAGGTAATCCAGTGACAAAGTCCATACTGATACATTCCCACTTCATCTGAGGAAAGTCTAGAGGCTGGAGATTCCCTGGCATCTTGACTCTCTCAGCCTTGACTAACATCCACTGCAGTGTATGTTTCTTTCAGTGGAATGAGATGGGCGACTTTGGTTAGTCTGTCAACTACCACAAAAATGGAGTTGTAACTTGATTGCACTAAAGGTAATCTAGTGACAAAGTCCATACTGATACATTCCCACTTCATCTGAGGAATGTCTAGAGGGAGGCTGGAGTTTCCCTCGCATCTTGACTCTCTTTGCCTTGACTCTTTGACGCATTAAGCATTTTCGCACATGATCAAGTACATCCTTTTTTAGTCCTGGCCAGAAGAAGCTTTTCTTCATAGACATATAGGTTTTTATAAACCGTGGATGTCTAGCTATCAGGCTATCATGGGCTTCTCTCAGAATTCTTCCCTTTATTCCCTCATCATTGGGGATACATAGCCGATTATTATAATACCTACATCCTTCATCCAATTAATACCCAAGAACTGGACTCATTTCTTGAGGAGTCTTGCTTTCCTACATCAGAAGGGTAGCAATAGGGGCAAAGAATTTGTCCTACATGATTTTCTCCTTTGCTTCACTGATCAATGGATTTGACACCACTCTAATTGGCAAGCAAGGAGGCTTTTCTGCTGAGCGCATCTAATACCACATTTTCTTTCCCCGGCCGATACTTAATTTCAAAATCAAATTCCTGCAGGGTCTACATCCATCTCCTTTGACGCATGTTGAGATCCCTTTGGGTGAAGATCCACTTCAGACTTTGATGATCTGTCATCAAGGCGAACCTCTATCCCAAAAGATAATGTCTCCACAACTTCAGAGCATAAACTATTGAGAGTAACTTCAAGTCATGGATGGCATAATTTCTCTCATGTGTTCTGGGTTTTTTGGATTCATAGGCCACTACATGAACTTCTTGCATAAGAGCACCGCCTAAGGCAAACCCACTGGCATCAGTAACTACCTCAAAGGGTTCGGTAAAATCTAGCAACTTAAGGACAGGGTTGGTTACTAAGGCTATCTTCAGATTATCAAAGGCACTCTAACACATTGTAGTCCACTGAAAAAGTGTATTCTTCTTGAGAAGGTTAGTTAAACGGGATGCTATCTAAGCATACCTAGGTATAAAGATCCTTTACCATTCGATTAATCCTAGGAATCCTCTCACTTCCTTTATCGTCTTGGGTTCTGGCCATTCTACGACTGCTTGGATCTTTGCAAGGTCAAGAGAAATCTCATCTTTTGATACTATGAATCCCAAGTATTCCACCTGGTCAACAGAGAAAGAACACTTGCTCTTTTTTGCAAAGAGTTAGTGTTTCCTTTAGGATTTCCAGGACCTTGCACACATGATCTTCATGATCTGCAGCATTCTTTGAGTATACCAAGATATCATCAAAGAAAACAAGAACAAAATCATCCAAGTATTCTCTGAGAATATCCTGCATAAGACGATTAAATATCGCCAGGGCATTAGTCAATCCAAACTGCATGACTGTGAACTCATAATGCCCATAGCAAGTATTGAATGTTGTCTTTGGGATGTCTTGCTCCTTGATTCTGATCTGGTAGTACCCGGATTTGAGATCTATCTTTGTGAATATTTGGGTCCCACTTAACCGATCCAAAAGTTCATCAATCCTAGGAATAGGATACTTATTCTTAATTGTTAATTGATTCAATCCTCTCTGTAGTCAATACAGAGTCTTAACGTTCCATCTTTCTTCTTTTGAAAGAGAACGGGCGCACCCCAAGGTGAGACACTGCGTCTCACGAATCGCTGCTCTAACAGTTGTCTTAATTGGTCCTTAAGTTCTTTGGCTTCAGGGACTGGCATTTTGTATGCACGCTAGGCCGCTGGCTAAGCTCCGGGGGTTAACTCGATCTCATGATCTACTTCCTGAGACGGAGGCATCTCAGTTAACTCTTCAAGAAACACATCTGCATACTCACTTAACCACTCTGGTTCTTTAACCTTTCATTTTATGTATACTGGATTCATCTTAATGACATAAACAGCTTGTCTCTTTCTGAGCCCTTTTAATAATTTGGAAGCCTTGACTAATTGTAGCACTGGGGATCTGAAAAATTCCAATTCCTTGAACTTTATTCCCGTGAAGGTCAAGGAAAGAGATGGTTCCTTTATGAGACAATGAATGTTAGCCTGATTTCTTTGGAGCCAATCCATTCCAAGGATTCTATCATAGATTCCCAAGGGTAGGACTCTGAAAAACTAGCACTCTGTTACGTTCCCATCTAGGCTAAACTGAATTGTAGAGGATTTTTAGAAAAATATGCTTATTTCAGAGAAATACTAGCATTGTCTAGTTCACATATGAGAATACAAAAGAATGAGGGTCTATTTATAGGTGAGGAAGGCCACTAATAACTGAGTCCAACTAAGTTCTAGAGTTTTCCAGCTTCAGTTTGGTTGAATTTGGATAAGATTTGGACAAGTTTCACATGTGTGAAATAGGCTCCCCCTTTCCTTACCAAGGTGTCAAAATTGTATGATTACTCCAAAATATCTCTTTTTTTTGTAATATTTCATAATTTTTAACTAATCAATCTTGTACTAGTCAACTCTTCATCTTATGTGGGCATTTACTTATTTTTCGGCATTTTCTTTTATTCATTAGATTTATCTCATCCCAACACTTAGATTAATCTTATTCGTCCATAGGAACCTTAATTGGACTATAATCCAAAATTTTTTAAAAATCTTGACCCTTAGACTAAGGTCTTTTAAATCATTTTTAATTGATTCCTAATGCACCTTGGAAATTTGTTTTGATTTTCTATTTCAGGGAAACATATTTTTGATATTTGTAGAATTTATATATTCAAAAGTATCTCACTACTAAATTACCACTCTCTAGAATTTTTTATCTCACTAGGCAAAAACAAGGAAAAATAATATTTTCTTGTATTTAGAAATAGGGAATGATTACAGGGGTTTGAAGTAAAGGCTTGTTCATTATTCAAGCTGAGGAGGAATCTTACATCCTCTCCCACTTGAAAAATGCGAGATGTCCTCATCTCGCAAAGTGAGGGTAATCTTTTGCCAACTCTTCTTCTTTCTCCCAACTGGCGTCTTCTAGAGGGAAGAACTTCCACTTTACTAAAAATTCTCTAAGGACTCTGCTCCTGAGAATCTTCTCCCAAACATCAAGGATTTCTTCAGGTTGGAGTACCATCTCGCCTTGAGTCGGAGAGATCAATTGTTCATCATCAAGCATGTGACTGGGGTGGGTACATATTTCTTAAGCAAACTGACATGGAATACATTATGTACCTTGAGATGGGGAGGCAAAAGAAGTTTATAGGCTAGATCGCCCACTTTCTTTATGACAGCATATGGCCCACAGTATCTGGGAGAGAGATTCGTGTACTTCCCTAAGGATAAGGAACTTCTTTTTGGTCGTACTCGAATGAAGACCATATCTGCCAAATTTACATGTATTTCCACCATACATCAATGTTCCCAAGCTTTAATGGAAACCTTCAAAAACCAGAATTTTGCTTTGCTTTGATTTGCTTTGCTTTGCTTTGTTTTTGCCTGTATTACCTGCAATCCGCTCAAGGATGTTTAGAGGACCTTACCCGATAGGCCAAGCTCTTAGATCTGATAGTATTTGGTGTGCTCCAAGCTTCACAGCTCCAATGGCAAGCTTCACAGCTTCTCTTCACAGCTTCTTCTCCCTCTTCACTTCACTCACTCATAAACCCTAATAAACAGCACAAGGCTCTGATACCATGTTGAAAGAACGGTAGAGGGGGAGGAGACACACACACAGGAGCAAACCCTAATGTATATTGCAAACCCTAACCATAGAGGGAAGCCATGTCCACTCTAACACAAAGCATGATGCACTAATCCATAATCCACACAACACACAATGAGTTGTGTCCACACTCTACTAACCCTAGCTAATGTCCACACACTATGACCAGCTGGACACGCGGTCATTTATGTCTCACACATGTTCCTACCTAATCTGCCAGCACATAGCATAGCTGGCTCACACTGACATCGAGCTTGAATCTCAACAACCCTCTCTCTTCTAAAGAGGGGAAGAGCTTGACCACGACATTTGCAAGGCTCTTCAAGAAACTCAACCAGGACCCTTCAAAGGAGAAGGGGAGAACTTGAGCAAGGTTGTGGAGAAATGGGTGGAAGCTATGGAAGAGTATTTTGATGTCACAGGCTACAATGAGCGGAGCAAAATGGCTCTTGCCAGGCTGAAAATTGTGGAAACAGCCAGGGTGACATGGAGGAGCCATTGTGACACCAACCATCTGGACAAGAATACCCAGTCCTAGAATGATCTTAAAGCCTATTTAAGGAAGAGGTTTTGTCCCCCCGGGTTCTTAAAACCAAAATGAATGAATTCTTAGAGCTAAATCAGGTGAGCAAAACCATCGAAGAATATAACCAAGAATTTGCTCTTCTACTCAAGTATTCACCATCTCTAGATAATAAAGAGCAACTTATGATCAGGATCATTCAGGGAATGAACAAACCCCTAGACACAGTGGTCAAGAATGCCAAGCCAGTGTCCATGGCAGAAGCTGTCAAAATGGCGAAGGACTTCGCCAAAGCCTTCATCGTGAAAGTCCCGCCAAAGCTAGCTCCCTCATCCTTCAAAAGATTTCAGACACCGAGAAGTTCTTCCAACCTTCTGCCTCCAAAGAACACCAAGGTCCCAACCAAAATCTGGAGATGGGAAGCTTCAGGAATGAAGGAAGACCTTTCCCTCGAAGTACTTTCTCAGGAACTCCGGCTCTCTCAAGAATGCAAAGAGAAGAGCTTTGAAGCGAGAATAGATGCTTCGAATGTCAGGGGTTTGGTGGGCACCAGCTCAAGGATTGCCCATCTCCTTCTGTGGGCCAAGGAAGCTAGGGACCCAGAATTCAGAGACAGACTCCTTCGTATCAGTCCAATCAGTGTCCCCTGTGCCAAAATCAAGGCAACCCCCCAGAAGAGTGCCAGCTCTCAGCCTGCAGCCTCCATGCAAAAAAGTAGTCTCCGAACTCCCTCCCAAAGTTGGAGTAACCAAAGAGAGAGAGTTTCACCTCAGACTGCAGCCAGGCAGAGCTATCACTATAGCTGATGAAGTGGAGGAAGAAAAAGGATAGATTTATGTAGCAATAGAGCATCAGGGGAATAATCGTCAATTCTCAGTATTCCAGACTCCAGCAGAGTACCAGGGTAAGCAATTCAAGCTTTTGATTGATTCACGTAGCACTCATTCTTTTATTTCCCCAGGATGTCTGCGTAAATTAGTCCTAAATCAAAAATCAGGGAAACCTATGCAAGTGGAATTGGCCAGTGGAAAGATTCATTTCACACACCTTGAGACAGACCTTATTCAGTTTAGCCTAGATGAAAACGTAACAGAGTGCTAGTTTAGAGTCCTACCCTTGGGAATCTATGATGGAATCCTTGGAATGGATTGGCTCCAAAGAAATCAGGCTGACATTCATTGTCACAAAGGAACCATCTCTTTCCTTGACCTTCACGAGAATAAATTTCAAGGAACTGGAATTTTCGGATCCCCAGTGCTACAATTAGTCAAGGCTTCCAAATTATTAAAAGGGCTCAGAAAGAGACAAGCTGGTTATGTCATTAAGATGAATCCAGTAGACATAAAATGCAAGGCTAGAGAACGAGAGTGATTAAGTGAGTATGCAGATGTGTTTCTTGAAGAGCTGACTGAAATGCCTCCGTCTCGGGAAGTAGATCATGAGATCGAGTTAACCCCGCTCAGCCAGTGGCCCAGCGTGCATACAAAATGCCAGTCCCTGAAGCCATGGAACTTAAGGAGCAGTTAAGACAACTATTAGAGCAGGGATTTGTTAGACCTAGTGTCTCACCTTGGGGTGCGCCCATTCTCTTTCAAAAGAAGAAAGATGGAACGTTAAGACTCTGTATTGACTACAAAGGATTGAATTTATTAACAATTAAGAATAAGTATCCTATCTTAGGATTAATGAACTTCTGGATCGTGGGACCCAAATGTTCACAAAGACAGATCTCAAATCCGGGTACTACCAGATCAGAATCAAGGAGCGGGACATCCCAAAGACAACATTCAATACTTGCTATGGGCATTATGAGTTCTTAGTCATGCCGTTTGGATTGACTAATTCCCCGGCGACATTTAATCATCTTATGTAGGATATTCTCAGAGAATACTTAGATGATTTTGTTCTTGTTTTCTTTGATATCTTGGTATACTCAAAGAATGCTACAGATCATGAAGATCATGTGCGCAAAGTCCTAGAAATCCTAAGGAAACACCAACTCTTTGAAAAAAAGAGCAAGTGTCCTTTCTCTATTGACCAGGTGGAATACTTGTGATTCATAGTATATCAAAAGATGGGATTTCTCCTGACCCCGCAAAGATCCAAGCAGTCGTAGAATGGCCAGAACCCAAGACGGTAAAGGAAGTCAGAGGATTCCTAGGATTAACCTGATGGTATAGGATCTTTATACCCAGGTATGCTCAGATAGCATCCCCTTTAACTAACCTTCTCAAGAAGATACACTTTTTCAGTGGACTGCAATGTGTTAGAGTGCCTTTGATAAACTGAAGACAGCTTTAGTAACCAACCCTATCCTTAAGCTGCCAGATTTTACCAAACCCTTTGGGGTAGTTACTGATGCCAGTGGGTTTGCCTTAGGTGGTGCTCTTGTGCAAGAAGGTCATGCAGTGGCCTATGAATCCAGAAAACTCAAAACACATGCGAGAAATTATGCCGTCCATGACTTGGAGTTACTCTCAGTACTTTATGCTCTCAAGTTGTGGAGACATTATCTTTTGGGACAGAGGTTCACCTTGATGATGACAGATCATCAAAGTCTGAAGTGGATCTAAGGGATCTAGACATGTGTCAAAGGAGATGGATGTAGACCTTGTAGGAATTTGATTTTGAAATTAAGTATCAACAGGGGAAAGAAAATGTGGTGGCAGATGCGCTCAGCAAAAAAGCCTCCTTGCTTGCAATTAGAGTGGTGTCAAATCCATTGATCTGTGAAGCAAAGGAGAAAATCATGCAGGACAAATTCTTTGCCCCTATTGCTACCCTTCTAATGTAGGAAAGCAAGACTCCTCAAGAAATGAGTCCAGTTCTTGGGTATAAATTGGATGAAGGATGCATGTATTATAATAATCGGCTATGTATCCCCAATGATGAGGGAATAAAGGGAAGAATTCTGAGAGAAGTTTTCTGGTTTTTTGACTACGAGGAGATCAACCCGGTACTTGATATCTTCCACAACTTCCTTAGCAATTGGATGCTTTACACCTTGGAGAAGAGGGCTATGTGATTTGTTTGGTCAATGATGCCTAATTGAGCTGGGAATGAGCTGATTAAAACAGGCTGTCCACTGGTTGCAGAGAAACAAAGCATTTTAATTAAGCAATTAATCTTTGGTGTTTTACAATTGGACAAATTCCTCTTACATGGAGTTGATGGACACTATTGCTAAGCCAATGAATGCCTGGTTGCTCAATTTGGTGAAATATTGAAGAAATTAGAGCCAAATCATTACTGGTTTTTCTGGTTTTTCTGGTTTTTCCAAAAACAGAGAAAGGGGTTTTCAAAAATTGATAATTACACATGTCAGATGGAGTTGATACTCAACATTAAGGTTCATTAGGTGTCAATGCAAGTTTCCCATACTTGATTGCACCATTACATTGCGATTTGGAGCCTTGGAAGGCGTGTCAATGCAGGGTATCCCGCACTGCGTGAGTCAGTTCATCTTGGATGATTACATGTTGATTTTCTACATCAAATTTGGAGTTTGTTGGCTACCTTGGAGTATCTGGAACATTCATTGGAGTGTGATTGAGCTGAGGAAGGCTCATTTACAGATTTGAAGTGTGCGGAAGGTGTACGCATTGAGCAACATGTCGGACAATCCAGTTCAGATTGTTGGTGAAAAGCTGGATAGGAAGAACTTCCAGGCATGGAAGTACAGGATAAAGAGTTTCTTGAAAGGGAAAGGTTTTTGGAATCTCATTACAGGTGCTGAGCCAGAGCTTGAGCTACCTCGGCAACCTACACAGCAGCAACTTATTGCTCATAAGCAATGGTTAGAGAGAGCATTCAAAGTGCTGCATTATTTGTCTATATGTATTTCTGATGCTATGCTCATACACATTCAGGATGCTGAGAATCCCAAAGATGCATGGGATACTTTGGTCAAGATGTTTGATACAGACACGAGTGCTCGCAAGTCTCAATTGTGACAGCAGATACACAATGTGAAAAGGAATAAAAGGAGCATACATGATTATGTGCAAGAAATCAAGAAGTTTGCAGATGCATTGGCCACAATAAATGCCCCCATGCCTGATGATGATTTGGTGGATATTACCTTGCGTGGTCTTGGCAAGGAATACAAATCTTTTGATACATCCATCTCAGTGAGGAGTACAGGTCTACCCGACTTTGATGAGTTGGTATGGTTGAGGAAATCAAGCTCAGTGATTCATTTCTGGATGCATCTTCTAGCCATGATGATGGCAGGAATCAGGCTTTCTATTCTCAGAGAGGCTTTAGAGGTAGGGGGAGATTTGCATCACGTGGACGTGGTGGTAATGGTCATGGATATCAGGATAGGCCTTCACAACAGAATTTTCAGCCTTCATATGGTGCTCGAGGTGGTCGTGGATATGCACCTCAGCGAGGCAGAGGTACCCCCCGTGGACGAGGACGTTGGCAAGGCCAACAAAATTCTATGCAAGATGTGGAATGCCCTTATTGTGGCAAATATGGTCATATGGCAAGAGATTGCTTTCACAAACAGAATGATTTGAGAGGGGGAAGAGCACAACGTGGTGGTCATTATGGTGGAAATTATGGAAATTATGCACAACATGGTGGAAACTATGCATCAAGTAGCAATGATGGAACTGCAAATCATTTGTTTGCCATGAAGCATGTTGTGGGTTCTATGACGACAAATGCTGAGAATGATGACACATGGTATATGGACTCAGGAGCATCAAACCATATGACATGTCATGGAGAATGGTTTGAGCACATGAAGCCAATGGATGTAAAAGGCTATGTGGAAACAGGTGATGATACCCAGCATGTCATTACACATGTTGGTAGTGTACCATTGGTCATGCATAATGGTCAGACAAAGTCTATGTCAGATGTGCTGTATGTGCCTTCGATCACTAAAAGCTTGGCCTCAGTTGGTCATGTCAATATACAGAGACTAAAGAACATGCAAACAAGAGGCATTGTCAATGGATTGCCGAGGTTCAAATATGATGGACATATGCATGTCTGTGAAGCCTGTCAGTTTGGAAAGCAGGCAAGGTTGAGGTTTCCTAGAGAAGGAAATATGAGTAACAGGCCACTTGAGATTGTACATAGTGATGTATGGGGTCCTGCACAAAACCCATCTATCAAAGGCAGTTTATACTATGTTACATTCATAGATGATTTCAGCAGGATGACATGGATATACTTTCTGAAAGAGAAGAGTGAAGTGTTGGAAAAATTCATGGATTTCAAAGCTTTTGCAGAAAAGCAGTATGGCTGTTGGATTAAATGTCTGAGGACAGATGGAGGTGGTGAATACACCTCAAAAGCTTTTGAGCATTTCTTGAGGAAGCATGGAATAAGAAGACAGTTGACTTGCAGGTATACACCTCAGCAAAATGGTGTGGCTGAGAGAAAGAATAGAGTCATATGTGAAGTGGCAAGGGTGATGCTCAATGAAAAGAGCATGCCAAATTACTATTGGGCAGAAGCATGTGCTACTGCAGCATATATATTGAACAAAACACCTACAGCAGCCATTCATGGAAGCACGCCAGAGATGCGGCTTACAGGTTACAGGCCAAACATTGGACATCTAAAAGTTTTTGGATGCATAGCTTATGTACATGTGCCTGATGAAAGAAGAAGGAAGTTGGATCCTAAAGCAGAGAAATGTGTATTTGTTGGATATGCACAGGATCGAAAGGCATACAAATGTTATAACCCTCAAACTAGACAAGTGGTCATCTCACGTGATGTGGTGTTTGATGAGCTTGCTAGTTGGTACAAAGCAAAAGATGAAGGAGTCATTGAGTCACTTGAGGCTGATGTGCCTGTGAACTTGCCACAAGCAAGTTCTAGTTCTACTACTATGTCTGGGCTAGCAGAAGCTGAGAGTAGCAGTGTACGTCCATGGTCAGGACGTTTGAGGCATGAGAGTGTGAGCACTGGGAGTAGTGCTATGGACAAAGGCAAAAAGAAAGTCGAAGGAATTGGAATCACAGGTTATGAGTCATCTAGTTCGGAGAGTCTTGATGAGGATCTTGGCATACCTGTTTTACGCACACCTGGTGCTAGGCAGGACAGATATGTGCCACCACATGCTAGAGTTACAGGTGTACAGAGTGACCCGCATGCATTGCGAAGATCCCAGAGAGTCAGATATCCTGTTGATAGGTTGACATATAGAGATTTTGCTATGCACTATGCATACATGACATCTATGGTGAAGCATGTGGAACCTACATGCTATACAGAGGCTATTGGAGAGCATGTATGGGAAAAGCAATGGATGTGGAGATGGACGCATTGGTCCATAATGATACATGGGACTTGGTTGCACTACCAAAGGACAAGAATGTTATTGGATGTAAATGGGTTTACAAAGTGAAGTGCAAATCTGATGGTTCTATTGAGAGACATAAAGCAAGATTGGTAGCAAAGGGTTATGCACAGACCCAAGGATTGGATTATGATGAGACGTTTAGTCCAGTGGCTAAGATGGGCACAGTGAGAGCAGTCATTGCTATGGCTGCAGCTAATGGCTGGGAAATGCATCAAATGGATGTCAAGAATGCATTTCTGAATGGAGATCTACAAGAGGAAGTGTACATGGCACAGCCAGAAGGGTATGTACACCCTAGATATCCCACTCACGTATGCAGGTTGAAAAAGGCATTATATGGTCTAAAGCAAGCACCTCGTGCATGGAGTGATAAGATGAGCAGATATCTTATCTCACTTGGTTTTTAGATTTCTACAGCAGATTCTTCACTCTATGTGAAGAAGACACAGCATGGGATTGTTTTACTAGTCATCTATGTGGATGACTTGATTATCATAGGTGATCATGGTGCAGATGTGATGCATGTCAAGAAAGCTTTGAGTGGGCAATTTGACATGAAAGATCTTGGTGAGTTGAGATACTTCCTTGGAATTGAAGTGGTAAAAGATCATGCAGGTACTTGGTTAGTATAGCGCCAATATGCATTGGATATGTTGGTAAAGTATGGCATGACAGGGTGTAAGCCTATGAGTACACCATTGGAGCAAAATGTGAAGTTGCGGGCTGAATATGGCGAGGAATTGGATGATCCTTCTATGTACAGGAAGATGGTTGGTAGTCTCATATACATGACTATCACATGCCCGGATTTGAGTTATGCAGTGGGGCTAGTCAGCCAGTTTATGCAGAGCCCCAGGAAACCACATTTGGATGCAGTGAGACGCATCATGAGATATGTGAAGACCACAGCACATTATGGTCTATTTTATGAGAGTGGTAAAAGTTTGGACATACATGGCTACACAGATGCTGATTGGGCAGGTAGCGCATATGACAGGAGGTCTACTAGTGGATATGCTTTTACACTTGGAAGTGCCGTGGTGAGTTGGAGTAGCAAAAAGCAACCTACAGTTGCTTTGTCCAGTACAGAGGCTGAGTACAGAGGTGCAGCCATTGCTACTTGTGAGGCTATATGGTTAAAGAGTCTCTTGACAGATTTATGTGAGCCCATTGGTGGCAAAGTTGTCATTCATTGTGACAACATGAGCAGTATACAGTTGGCAAAGAATCCAGTGTTTCATGCGAGGACCAAACACATAGAGGTCCATTATCACTTTGTCAGAGAAAAGGTGCTGGATGGTACAGTTGATCTTCACTATGTGAAGACTGATGAGCAGGTGGCAGACATCTTTACGAAGCCACTTAGCAGGGAGAAGTTTGAGTACTTCCGGACTCTGTTGGGAGTACATGGGATGAGCTTGAGGGGGAGGGTTGAGAGTCTTGATATCCCAAGCTCATCTACATCTTCATCGGCAGTACATCATGAGCTTGAGAGGGGCTGTTGAGATTCAAGCTCGATGTCAGTGTGAGCCAGCTATGCTATGTGCTGGCAGATTAGGTAGGAACATGTGTGAGACATAAATGACCGCGTGTCCAGCTGGTCATAGTGTGTGGACATTAGCTAGGGTTAGTAGAGTGTGGACACAACTCATTGTGTGTTGTGTGGATTATGGATTAGTGCATTATGCTTTGTGTTAGAGTGGACATGGCTTCCCTCTATGGTTAGGGTTTGCAATATACATTAGGGTTTGCTCCTGTGTGTGTGTCTCCTCCCCCTCTACCGTTCTTTCAACAAGGGTCTGGCTGACGGCCACGGTTTCCTCGCCTCATGATTCTGCCAAAAATGATATATTATTAAGCTTTTTTTTATATCGTCCCCACGAGATCCTAAGACTTAAGAGGTTAGAAAAATAATTTCTTAACCAAGATAAATGATCTTATTGGAGATCTATGGCATATGTTGTAACAGATTTTGCTTTATCAGTTCATCCATAAACAGTCACTTATACAACATGGAATTTTTCTACAAAACATTTCTTTATTTATAGAAAGGTTGCAATATGTACATAGAGCAGCTCGGCTCCAGAAGTCAAAATCTCCTCGGGAGATGCATAAGAGGACGGTACTGGGCTATAGACATGCCCTCATACAAATGTTCCCTTACTGCCAAGGGAGCTACTATCTTCTCCTTAGGAGAATAAAGCGATTAAGGAGTCTATAGATTTGGCATGAAAGTCTAAAATCTCGAGGCATTGAGAGTGATATAATATAACACCATGTATCACTTTCAGCTTCATCAGAATCATGGTCAGTGAGAGATTCTGCCTCAGCATCGCACGCTGGTCACAGGAGGCATGGACATACTGCCCTACAAACCACTTGTGCTGCCGTCTCTCCACTGGGTCAGGAAAATATAGATCCTTGAAATGGCCTGCGAGTCTAGCTCGGCTTGTTCGAGTTGTAGCGGGGAAGAGATGAGATTCTCGAAGGCAAACACAGTCATGTCTTGTGATTGGGTGAGGTCGGGAACACCAAAAAAGTGTGGAACTTCCATCTATAAAATCAAATTCTTTGATTAAAAATCTTCATTAATGAAGCTTACAGAATAAAAATACAATATATAAATGCATTTTCTAAGTTTTTTTAATCAATTTCTGATAAGAATTCATTTCTCCTTATTATTAGCTTTTAACAAAGCTCTGATACTACCAGCTGTGAGACCCCCCTCTGGGGGCACCGACGATGGCAGAAGTGGCATCGGCCTCCCACGTGGGGTGAGGATCCACACTCGAGGCCTTGCCCACGGATGCCCAGACGAGAGACTAGCCCATCGGTTTTTCCAAGCCTGGAAAAACTCCCCTCACTCGGAAGGCATGGGCGATTCCACCATGGGAAAATCTTCTAACGGGGGAATTACTCGGAGAGATATATACATAAAAAATATCCTAAATTAAGCATAAATGTAAACTTTACGTGATTAATAATTAGAATTCATTAGAGAGCTTCATTTGCATTGAAAAACCATTCAATTGAATACTTCTCAAGCTTGAGAGGGGTTGAGAAAAGAAAAACATTTAGAAGATTAAGAAAAAACCATAAAGTTACATCTTATCTCTTGTTTTGCTTGATTCTCTATTCTTAGGAGAGGCCCCCAACCAATCAATTGGTTAGTATGTTGAGGAAAGCTCCAAGGAAGGTTGAAGAGAGAGAGAAGCTCCAATCTCTCCAAAATGTAGAGGATTTTTTGGGGGATAATAGAAAAATATGCTTATTTTAGAGTAATACTAGCATGGTGTAAGATTCCTCCCTCCAACTTTTGAGATGTACAAGTGTAAGAACCTCCCCTTCTGATCTTGTAATTATTTGCCTCTTTGAAATAAAAGAAAGATTCTGTTTTTCCCTGTTTTGACCTAGAGAGAGAAAATATCTAGAGAGAGATAATCCAAAATTGAGATATTTTTTGATATAAAAATCCTCCTAGTGCCTAAAATGGTTTCCCCTGAAACAAAAATTCAAAAAGAACTTTTCAATGTGCATTTGAAATTAATTGAAAATAAATATAAAGGACCTTAGCCTAAGGGTCTAGATTTTCAGAAATTTTTGGATTATAGTCCAATTAAGGTTTCTATGGGCCAATAGGATCAATCCAAGTGTAGGGAGGAGATAAATCCCATTTATAAAAGAAAAAACCCCAAAAATGAGTAAATGCTCACTTAAGACGAAGAGTTGACTAAGTACAAGGTTTATTAGTAAAAAACTATGTATATTACTAAAAAATGAGATATTTTGGGTATAATGATTCAATTTTGACACCTTGGTAAGTAGAAGAGGGCTCTTCAAGGAGGCGCCTATTTCACATGTGTGGTGGAGTTTTAAACTAAAAAATATTGTGATATTTTTATCTCTCCTAGATCAAACCAAATCAAAAGGGAGCCAAACTAGGTCCAAATCTTGTCCAAATTCAGCCAAACGGAACCTAAAAATTTCTAGAAACTAGTTGGACTTGGTTAGAGGCCTCCCTCACCTATCAATAGATCCTTAGCCCTTTGTAAAAAAATATGAGAACTATACCATGCCAGTATTATACTGAAATAATGATATTTTCTATTATCCTCTTCAAATTGAAGAGATTGGAGCTTCTCTCTCTCTTCAATCTTCCTTGGAGTCTTCATCAACATACCAAACCAATTGATTGGTTGGGGGCCTCTACTTTGATTAAAGAATCAAGCAATCTAGGAGGTAAAGTGTGGTTTATGGTCTTTTTTTTTAATCTCCAAATGTTTCTCTCTTCTCAACCCCTCTCAAGCGTGAGAAGCATTCCATTGAATGGCTTTTTAATACAATTGAAGTTCTTTAATGAATTGTAGTGATAAAATACATAAATTTCTATTTATGCTTAAATTTTTTTTTTAAAGCATGTTTCTCTCCCCCCCCCAAAGAATGGTCATTCCTATGACCTATTCTATATTCAAATGAAGCTTCTCATGAAGCAATTCTCTAATCTAAAATAATTTCTATGCTTGTCAAATTAAGACCAAATAAGTGGCTTTTTAATGCTTTTATGCTATTTAATTCATGAAAAATTAGGAATCAAGTCCATAATTGGATATTGATCCAATTAATGGTTCCTAACTGATAAAGTTGCAATAGCTGACGGTCAACGAAGGACGTCTCGCGTAGCAAGGTCATCGGCCGAGGTCTTGACCAACCTCGGTTCGATTTAAATGGTGAGCTTCCGGTACGGTGGATGAGGGACCAAGAAAGCGGCCTATGAGTGAAGCACTAGGTGACGTGCGAAGGATCCTAGAGGGTGCTGACCATACGGTTCTCGGGCTTTGGGTCGCCGAAGATACCCACACGTGTGTCGGGGAAGATATTGAACAAGGAGTAAGAGTTGTTTTCTGAAACTGGGCATGGATCTGGTTGATTGACCTTACTGGTCCTCAACGAATGAGTCCATGGCTCTTTTATATGGATCTGTAGGTTGATTTTACTAATCTTCAATGGAGATTCCATCTTGATTTTTATAAGTGTATATTGTCGGGTACTATGAGCTAGGAACTATCGAAAAGGCCCCTGAGGGACAGGTGGTGAGCGTTCTGGTTGCCAATGACGCCATAGGTACACCGATGAAGAAATGATTAGAAATTAGGATTCAACTGAATATTTTGGAGGATTATGATCAGTGACACTATGGTTTCATTAAATGATTTTTTTAAAGATAGCTGAATCTGTGAAAAAAGGCAATTTCATATTGGGTGTGTAAGTGGTGTGACTGTCGTTAAATTTGCATGAATATCCGGCTAGGAGACCTGGGAACTCTTTTCCCTGGTACCTGGGACAAAACCTAATCAAATTCTTAATTGGATCCCATCACTACAGTGGTTGGGCGCGGTTGGCTGACCCATGGGGCTAGGCTGGACTGATGGATCCGTAAAATGAGACTCAATTTTGTTATAGTACGATAGATAAAGTAAATCCCGGATAGTAATTATTATATGGAAAAAGAATCAACGGCTGTGCCTCTCTTGATGGGGAAAAAAGCGTTGGTTTCTATGATCCAGGTGCAAGTTTCTTCCTTGATCTGACCAAGTGACTCACAGGTTTGGTCGGATCAATTTAGTTAGTAATGACCCTGACTACGTTAGAGTAAAATTATCTTGGAGAAACGTCCGTGCTTTCTGGGCGAGGGAAGTTTTTCCAGGTTCGGTTTTAGAAGAACCGAGGGATTAGTCTCTTGTCTAGATATCCGTGGGCGAGGCCCCGAGTGAGAGGCCCTGCCCTGCGCAAGAAGTGCTACTTCCGCTACTAGCACCCCCGAATCCGTTATGCGGAGGGGGCAGGGATCTTTCACATGGTCTAGTTCATAGATGAGAATACAAAAGAATGAGGGTCTATTTCTAGGTGAGGGAGGCCATTAACTGAGTCCAACTAAGTTCTAGAATTTTCCAGCTTCAGTTTGGCCGAATTTGGACAAGATTTGGACCAGTTTGGCTCCCTTTTTGATTTGGTTTGTTGATCCTGGACAGAGGAGAGATAAAAATATCTTAATATTTTTCAGTTTAAAACTCATTTGCATGTGTGAAATAGATGTCTCCTTGAAGGCTCCCCTTTTCCTTACCAAGGTGTCAAAATTGTATGATTACTCCAAAATATCTCTTTTTGTTTTGTAATATTTCATAATTTTTAACTAATCTCATCACCTCTATCCACATCACAACCACCCATCCATTCATTCACACTTATCTGATTCTCATCACATCTTGTTACATCTATTCATAGAATTTAAACATAGAATTTAAGAGAATTCTAATTTTTGATATAAAGATTCTTTACGCATCTATTTATGCATAAAAATCAACTTCAATGGGAATAACACTTTTATAAAAATCCTTTTATGCATCTATTTATGCATAAATTCAATTTTAAGGAAAATAACACTTTTGAAATTAAATCCCTTATGCATCTTTCTAGGCGTAAAATCAATTTTAATGAGAATAACACTTTTGAAATAAGAATAAATCCTTTATGCATCTTTCTATGCATAAAATCAATTTTAATGAGAATAACACTTTTGAAAGAAAAATAAATCCTTTATGCATCTTTCTATGCATAAAACCAATTTTAATGAGAATAACACTTTTGAAAGAAAAATAAATCCTTTATGCATCTTTCTATGCATAAAATCAATTTTAATGAGAATAACACTTTTGAAAGAAAAATAAATCTTTTATGCATCTTTCTATACATAAAATCAATTTTAATGAAAACAATACATTTATAATAAAAATTTCATTATGCATCTTTCTATGCATAGAAATTAAATTCAATGAAACAACACTTTTATAATAAAAATTTCCATTATACATCTTTCTATGCATAGAAATTAAATTCAATGAAAACAACACTTTTATAATAAAATTTTCCATTATGCATCTTTCTATGCATATAAATTAAATTCAATGAAAACAACACTTTTATAGTAAAAAGACTTCCAATATGCATCTTTCTATGCATAGAAATTTATTTTTAATAATTAATATCAATGATATCCATGCATATTCATAGGTGAATATGTACATGGAGTAAATAAAAATATTTCTTTTAGAATGAACAAACGGTGGGAATTACTCTTTTAGAATAACAAAAAAATAAACTTTATTTTCCACAAAATTTAAGAAAATTTTACCATAATCTCCTTTGTATGGTTGACCATTTCTCAATTTTTAACATTCTATTTTCAATTGAAAATTAACCCCAATTTGAAGTAAAGTACTCTAATCTACTCAATTCTCACTTTCTAGTGAGTAAACAATAAGAAAAGTTTAATCAATTTATTTGTTACTCATTTTAGGATAAAGAAAAGCTGAATTCTTAAGGAAGAGAAGGGGGTAGCCTTTTCATCAAGGCATAACATCAGGATTCACTTTAATCAACTATAAAAAGAACAAGGAAATAAAAAAACCATAGATTTGAAATTAAAAAGTAAAAATTTTAGCTTACATGGAGTTTTGTAAGCTTTCCTTTGGCTTGAGGGATTGAGAGTTCGACTCTTGTTTGGATCAAGAGTGACCACCAATTTCTTTGGAGAGGATTTAGTCAAAAACAATTGAATTATCAAGTGAATTCAATGTAATTGGCTCTGGGTAGGAGTAGAGTAACAGTGCATAAACACTATTAACCTTTTACAAAGGGGGAGGCTTTTATTTATAGAAAAAAATGAGAAATATCTCATTATTTATGAGTTTAAAACTCCTCCACACATGTGAAATAGGTGCCTCCTTCATGAGGGGAGATCCCCACATTGAGGTGTCAAAAATGCATCATTTCCTCTAAATATCTCTTCTTTTTTAACTCATAAACCTTGTCCTTAGCCAACTCTTCATCTTATGTGACCATTTACTCATTTTTGGGGGATTTTATTTTATTCTTCAATTTATCTCCTCCCTACATTTGGATTAATCTTATTGGTCCATAGGAACCTTAATTGGAGCATAATTCAAAAAATTTTGAAAATCTAGACCCTTAGGCTAAGGTTCTTTATACCTATTTTTAATTAATTCCAATTGCACATTGGAAAGTTCTTTTTGAATTTCTATTTCAGGGGAAACCATTTTAGACACTAGGAGGATTTTTATATCAAAAAATATCTCAATTTTAAATTACCTCTCTCTAGACATTTTCTCTCTCTAGGCCAAAACATGGTAAAATAAGATTTTTCTATTATTTCAAAGAGGAAAATAATTATAAGATTAGAAGGGGAGGTTCTTACACCTTCACACCTCAAAAGCTGGAGGGAGGAATCTTACAATGAGAGACTATTTGTGTTGACTAAAGCACTTAAATTCAAGGTACAAACTACGAGAAAGGCTAACTGATGATCAGTTATTGCCTTGCTTCTAGAGAGGAGTTAGAGACCACAAGATGTATGATTCTGGTATTAGCCCGACCGGCTACTCTAGATGCATGCTGTAAACTGACAATTGAATATGAAGATAATATACTGGAATTGCTACAACTAAAGATGTCATAATATCTTCAGCACAGCAGCAGCAACAATGACTTCACATGTTTCGAGTCACCAAGAGATTGGAACTCGGAGCAAGCAAGTCAAAAACATGACAGTGGTGGACAAACTCAGTAATGCAAGAGTGAAAAAATTGAAGGTAAAGGAGGGAAGAGAAACATCTGGGCATGGGCATACCCATCTTTACCCCCATAGGGAATTAGTGTGGTGCTCTATGTGCAGATTGAATCACACTAGCACCGAATGTCCATAGTTAAGAGAAAGGTCACTACTTTATTGTGCACATTGTGTAAAATTAGGGAATCATGACACCTCCATGTGTAGATATCCAAGGTTCCAAACAGTTACACAGTTGCTGGCACCTAGAGCTCAATTGGCTTTACCAGCACCACCTGTGAAAATCACTGCAACTACAGGACAACCCAACTCTTCCTATTTACCTAGGGGGATGTTTCGGGTACATGACACTTCACCTCTACCACCACCTATTCTACCACCACAACCACCACAAGCTAAAATCAACCAAGTATTGATTGAACAGCCATCATAAGATATTGATATGATGCGTGAAGTAGAACTTAGTGGACAGTACTATGAGAAAGCTGTGGAGATCGCACCAAAATTCTATGTCCTACAGAATAACACGCTAGTACCTATGTTTCAAACCATGGTATAATGGAAGGGTAAGGACATAAACTCAAACATGAGGAGAGTACTGCTACGATGTTTTGGTTGCGGTGGGCCGCATCGAATCGCTGAGTGTCCAAACAAGAATGTGGTTCATACGTACCAACCCCAACAATTGACTACTCCAACCAATGACATGCCAGTACTTACTTGTACTAAATGTGGCATTGATCATTTGATCAAGGATTGTCCATACCACGTAAGTAGTTTGACTTCCACTTCTAACTAGGCCACCGTTTGGACCATTAGTGTGCAGCCTAGAAATATCATGCCACTCAATGTCCTGACGTGAGCCCAGGCCCAATTAGGGGACAAGGGGAAGAACCGAGCAGATGTAACCAATTCCAGAACTGGCTGAAAGAAGAAGAGTGAAAAAAGTGGGTAAGGGTGACACCAAGGTCACAATCCAAGATGGATCTGAAGAAGATACGATCGACGGATCCACCCAATCGAGAGATGAAGGGGATCAAGTGGTCAAACAAAAAGAGCTTGACTAAGAGATGCAAGGGGAAAGACCATTAACCCCAAAGGAGTCAGGGAATACCCAAATGCCAAAGAGGAGATAAGGAAGCTTGAAGGACGCCAGGGCCTTAGTAGAAGAGTGTCAACGGCTTCATGAAGCCAAGTTAAGGGCTAACCGGGTCAGGGATACAATGTATCCAAGAAACTAGCCAACAAGGGAAAGAGAATCGGACGTACCTACTCCAATTCCAGAAGATACGGAAGAGGGATCTTAAGGAAACACAATGTCAACAATGTTTGAGGAAGATGCATAGAATGAGTCCATCCATTCATTCCCTAGGGATGGATACGAGACAGACACATGGAAGGAACCCTCAATTGCTAGAGAACCCAGGGACATAGGCAGCCTCGCGTCCGTACTATCCACTTTTGTGCAAATTCCATTGGGACAACTTTTACGTAGTTCACCGACATTATGGGCAGACATAAAGGAATGGGTAGAAGGCCGGCCGACACTACAGAGGACGTTCTGTCACCTCTAATAGAAAGAACCTTAAAACACACAAGGGAAAGAACAACCAGAGTCGTCAAAATATCGGTTTATCAATTGGGGCATTATTACAAAAGTGATGACACTAATGCTACAATCCCAGTTCATCATATAACGAGTACCAGCAGGCAGCATTGGCTATCCTGGATGGTGGGGCGGGGAGGCTTAGCATCATCACAAAATGGTGTTGGGAAAACTGGGGAAAACCTGATCTAAAAAGAGCAGATATAATTGTTAAAATGGTAGATGGAACATCTTCAAGGCCCATTGAGCTTTTAGAGAATGTGAGACTCAAACTCTTTACATTTTGCTACCATCATACATTTGTAGTAATGGACTTTCTGCACCAACCAGACTCATATGACATAATATTGGGGAGACCCTTCATGAGGGAATCCAAATTGGTGCACGATTGGGCATTAGATCATGTGTATGTGCATAGGGATTCACAAATTTTAAAGATAGATCTGAGAACCTGGAGAGCACACCCCATGGAAGGGCAACTGTTCGGTAATGATTCGGTCAACCAAGCGGACCACATCCATACAAATATGCCAACCCACGGTGGAAAATTTCAAAGAGGAAGGGGAAATGAAAATGTATGCATCACTTTCTCCTCTAGATTTTAGTGAAAACTAGATGCATGTGCTAGCTACCATAGATGTGATGCAACCTAGAGGAACCCAATATATGGAATCTGGAACTGTTCCCACCACCTTTGTTTGTATGGTTAATTGGCAAATTGATGAGGAATCAGAAGAGGAGGTCTCTAGCATAGAAGGGACTGGATCACAAGGCCGCGGACCAGCGCCCAATGCCTTAGAAGATGGTAAAAGCAAAAATGATATATTGCTCGACAAAATGCCCTACTACAAAGAAGACCCACGGATGCCTAGTGTGGTTGAGATACCTCAAAGCCACTAAGGTACATGATGAGTTTTCTAAGGATTGGGGTGAGGAATTGAGTAAGATATCACTTGAAGGGAAACATAAGGAGGAGGAAGTCATCCTTCAAGAACCAGAAACGCCTAAGCTTATGAAAACTGGGCATCAAAAACAAAAAGCTTTGGCAGAAGCTAAGAAGGAGGCCAGGAAAGTTATGACTAAAGAAAAAAGTGAGCATGAGGATAAACTAGACTTTCTTTCAATACCAGACCACTTCAAAACCTACATTGTTGTGAGGAATGGAAGTGATTCGACTAACGACAAAAAGAGTTAAGGAAGATGGGATGTCCACATCATATGATGGCCCACCAGAGCTGAAGTCAAGGAAGTTGATATTGTGGGACCACGGGAGGAAGCCAAATCTTTTTATATCGCTAAGGACTTTGGCTGAAGAAAATGAGCTCGTTACTCTCCTTAAGGAGTTTAAGGATTGCTTCACCTGGAACTACAAGGAGATGAAGGGTGTACCACCTGAGGTGGTGCAGCATACGATCCCAATCATGGAAGGATCGAGACCACCAACCAGGAAGAAACCATATCATATGAATCCTAAATATGCGACAATTGTAAAGGAGGAAATTGATAAACTCGTTGCTGTGGATTTCATCTATGAGATAGAACATACGGATTAGTTGTCACCAATCGTAATAGTGCCAAAAAGAATGGGAAACTTAGGGTATGTGTCGATCTTAAAAAGATCAACGCAGCTACTAGAAAGAAAGACCATTATCCATTGCCCTATACAGAACATGTTTTGGAGAGAGTGGTTGGTGAAGAAGCTTACAACTTCTTGGACAGATTTTCAAGCTATAATCAGGTGTTTAGAGCACTAGAAGACCAGCATAAGATAGCTTTCAATACTAGGTGGGGGACATTTGCATACAAAGTCATGACTTTCGGTCTCACCAATGCCATAGCAACATTCCAATGATGTGCATAGCCTTGAAAGACTACTTGTAGAAGTGGTTGGAGGTATTCATTGATGATCTGTGTGCACACTCTCGATGAGCATACCATCTGGCTTGCTTAAGGAAGGTGTTTGAGCAATGTCAATTATATCGTATATCCCTAAACCCTTTAAAGTGCCAATTCTAAGGCTGAGGAATGAACAGACTGAGGAAAGCTACTCATTGTCTTTGAATGGACTAAGGAATGCTAGGAAGTATATGATCGATTGAAGCAGGCATTGGCTAGCGCACCAATTCCAAGACCACCCAATTGGGACCTCATATTTCATGTTCATAATATCAATGCATTGAACTTTGTTATTGGATGCGTACTAGCACAGCCCGATGAGTTCAAATTGGTTTATGCAATCAAGAAGTATCAACATTACTTATTGACCAACAAATTTGTATTCTTCGTGGGCCATCAGGCCTTATTATATTTGGTGAACAAGCCTGTCTCACCATGGGAAGAATCACACGCTGATTGCTATTACTATTGGAATTTGACTTTACAGTTACGGTAAGAAAGGGGACACAACATGTGTTGGCCGATCATATGTCAAGAATTCCAAATGGGGAACCAGCAAAACTGGTGTTGATGATGACCTCCCTAATGCTTATTTGTTCAAACTGGATATGGTGCCCGAATAGAGCAAGGAGATATCCTATTATCTAGCTTATAGTTTTTTGTATAAGAAACACCCTTGAACAAAGATAAAATGTGGCGGCTTATCAAGCTTGCTGCACCTTATCAATTAATTGCGAGAGAACTATATAAGCTAGGTAAGTACAATGTCTTAAGAAGATGCGTGAGAGAAGATAAGTTCATTCACCAATATTGGATGAAGCTCATTTAGGAATAGCCAAAGGACATTTTCTAGAGAGATTATGGCTCGCAAGGTACTTCAAGCAGGACTATGGTGGCCTATATTGTTTGGGGATGCCATAGAGTTTGTCAAATGGTGCGAGGAATGTCAGCAATTTGCTATCCCATTGCCGCAACAAAGGGACAGGATGTCGCTCACCCCTGTTATTGTAAGACAACCTTTCGAGAAATGGGGGATTGATTTTGTCGGACCTATTAGTCTAGCCACACATCCATCACAAGCTCGATATGTAATCGTGGCCCACTAACTATTTCACCAAATGGGAAGAAGCTAGAGCCTCGAAGAAGAGAGCTGATGCACGAACAACAACAAAATTCTTATATGAGCAAATCATCTCAAGATTCGATTGCCCATTAGAATTAGTTAGTGATTTGCGATTCACATTTCATTAATGAGGTGATTGATCATTTACTTGTTGGATTCTTAGTAGTCCACCGGAAGTCATCACCTTATTATCCATAGGCTAAAGGTCAAGCAGAGAGTACAAACAAGATTTTGTGTACTATCTTGATGAAGACTTTGGAAGCAAGTCAAGCGGACTAGGAGCATAAGCTAATAGTAGCCTTATGTGAATACCGAACATCATATAACATAGCAAACAATGGGATACACTTCCTTATGTGTTGAGGTAGTAATGCCTATGGAATACCTAGTTCCGAGCTTAAGGATTGCAGTGCAAGAACGTCTGACAAAGAATGCATTAGTTGAAAGGCTAATCAATTAAGAGAAGCTTGATGAGACCAGACTAATTGCATCTCATGGATTCATGGTCAAAAAACTATGAAGAAAACATTGGTTTGATAAAAACTTGAAACAAAAAGAACTGGAAACGGGGGACCTTATCCTTATGTATAGTGTAGGGAGCATGAGAAAAAAGAAACTCAAGTATAGAGGCCTAGGACCCTTCCGAGTGTCTGAGATCACACCTCAGGGGTCGGTTAGAATTGAGACAATTGAGGGCATACAGATGGAGGGTTACGTCAATGGGAGCAAACTTAAAAAACATTTTGGACCACTGACCTAAGAGAGTCTCTTGCAACAAGAACATCTCTTAAAATAACAAAAGCAGCTTGCAAAATAAAAAATCTAGCAAGCTCAAGAAGAGGCTAAGGCAAGGGAGGCCAAAGCCAAACAGATACTCCAAAAGAGAATGTTGCATGTGAACATGGCTTCACTAACTCTCCCCTAGACAAAGAGTAACTAAATATTGAGACATCATGACTCAGGGTGGGACTCTCTATGGCTAAATGTCATGCAACAAGCATTGCATTGATAGATACGGGATCAAGTCATAACCTGATCTCATATGAGACATGGCTATCCTTAGATAAACCGCACCTTGAAACCACCAATGCACAAGTACACAATGTGCACTTGACAACTGAGGGATTTTTAAGTGTTAACATTTCCATCAAAAATAATTCCTTGGTTGGGAAGTTGTTTGTCATGCCTGCAAGTTCCAAGGAAGAGGAAATGATCCTAGGATGATCTTGGATTTATGCCAAAAACTATAATATCCAATTGGAGAAGAGGACAACAGTGCTGAACGAGGGCAACAATGTCATATCCATACCCTTATGGAGCCCGATAAACATAGGGAAGAAGCAGGCCATGATTGAGGAGATAGAAACACCAAGCATGGTGACATCAACTCATGAAGCAAAAAAGGCAGTAATTCCTATGCAAAAACCAACCCGTCACAGGGTACACAACGCAATCCCTATGCAAAAAGTAGCCCAAGTCACAGGGTACACAACATTGGGTGCCTAAGGGTCAACTTAGAAACCAGCTCCACAAGGAGGAGAAGGGGGGTCAATAAGGAATCAATAAGAAGGGTTCAAAAGGGAGACAAGGAACAGAAATGGTCTTCACAGGTAATTTGGTGGTACTCTAGACAAATCAACACTCCACAAAGCATTCGTAAGCAATGGGTTTGAAAAGACGCTCATGGCACAAGGTTACCTACCAAGGCAATACAACAGTATGGGTGCCTAAACTCCACCCAGTGGTGGTAACCATTGCACACACCTCTAAATATAAAGGAAAGGGTAGTAAAGGCATTCAAAACCAACTCCCAACTAAAACCAATGCTAAGAGTGCACAAACACTGGTGTGGAGAAAGAAGCCAACCCAACAAGATGGGTTAGATATAGCCAAACCAATACCTGTAACCACCTCGATCAAGGAGCTGGACAAGGACCTTGAACGAAGAAAAAAGAAGGTTCAACAAATGGACACTGATATAAGCCCCAATCCATAGGACTCAGTAGAAAAATTGTTCAGTTGGGTGGAGGCAAGAATCAAGCACTCCCACACAAAGTTAAAATGCCTGCAACAACACCTACTACCCAAAATTTGCCAAAGTACCACCTTGGTTTCCATGGCAATAAAAAGATGAAGGTATCCATTAGTCACAAAATGGATACAAGGTAAAAATGGGTATCATTCACTTCTTAAATGCATGTTTGAATGTCTGAGCAGCATGATGATAAATGTAGGATATCAATATTGCACAAACATGATCCAAAAAAGTTCACGCCTTGAACTCGTACAAAAAGGTTCACGCCGTGAAAACTGATCTTAGAAGGTTCACATCGTGAACTGATCCAAAATAGTTCATGCCGTGAACTAGTCCAAAGTGCTTCACGCCATGAAACGTTTACTTTTTTCGGACCAATCTTAGAAAGACACATGGCATTCTTCATTAATGCAGTCGCCCAGTCCGACGGTTGCGCCATAAATGTAAAATCCTTTCCTTTTTCCATCATTTTGCAATCACCTATCATCATGTGCAGCACAAACGCAATTGTGCTTTCCTTGCAGCACCTCCCTCTTTGCTTCTTTGAGTTTTCAGTCGAAACCTATGTATTGAGGTGGGAGCTTGGGTCTTTCTTTGTTTTTTCTTTTCTCACAGAAGAGTTAATACATGAGGCTTTGCAGCTCCCACCACCAGTCAAGATCCATACACATGCCTTTAACAAGACTCTAATGGAGTTGAATATGGGAACATCAGGGATGAAGCCACAAAGAAGGCATGCATGGCTATGTCATTGATCATGCAGGTGAAGCCAATGGACCGATACAATAGGGTACCACTGAACAGAATCGTAAAGGTGCATGAAGAAAAGGAGGAAGATTGGGCATATTATATACACAGGGAGATGGAAAACTACCTTAAGGCTTATCAATAAAAAATATGCAACCTGTACCTGATGACATAGGTACTGAACCATGTGGCTCGGAGGCCTCTCCCAGATTCAGAGCCAGAAGAGAGAATGCAATTGGCACTCCTCATAGAGCAACCAGCCCTGACTGCCCCATAGAAATGCAAGAAGGACAAGCTGTCCTCATGGAAACTAAGGCAATAATGAAGGAGATCAAGAGAGGAAGAAAAAAGAAGACGAAAAGGAAGATGAGAGGTGTCATACCAGATGTGGATGAGGAAACACAAATAATTGAGGCTGAGCTCGAACAAGAGATCAAGTCATACCAGGAAGTACTAGAGCAACAAGGAGCCACTGTGAGGCAAGGCCACACAAGAAGAAGCATAACAAATGACTCCTCCTCAAAGCCCAGCTTAGCTAATCTTCAAAAACCTATCTCCACTCAAGAATTCTACTATGTCAGACACACTTGTTGTGGGGATGCAACCAGAGGCTGAAGCAGAAGTAGTGCCAAGGAAAGAACCCTAGGAACCTGAAGGAGCAACATCGCTCCCATTGCAAGTCACAACAATGCCATTGGATACAGGTAAAAGACCAAGGGCTGAAGATACACCTAGTCCAAGAAAAAGGAGGCGTCTGCAGAGGATGAAGAGATGATACCAGAGCTGTCATTCCTACATAATCTAGACTATGAAAATTTCTTTCAAGAAACAACGAAAGGACTGGATGAGCTACTCTCAATATACCGCATGACTGGAAGGGGCAGCGGCCACAAGTGCATCACTGTGGGAGAAGGAGCAAAGTGCTATTGAGAGCTCTTCTTTGTGTCTTGAGAGAGTGCATTCTAGCACTTCTGCCTCTTCTATGCTTGTATGTTGCATGCTTGTGTTTAAGAGTGAGAGAGAGTGATTGCCTCATGTTATGGTGTGAGCGACTCTACGGGCACAACGTGGAGGTGGAGCTTGAAGGATTGGAGCTTCTTAAGTGAGCTTGGAGGCCTTAAGGGACTCAAGTTCAAAGCATTGGTAATAAGTGCCCTATGACAGTTGTGTTCTATTGCTCTTCCCTAAGGTGAATGCATAGAGTTCCCTCTTGGAGGTGTGGTAGCCCAGAACATTTTTTGCATCGCTGCCAAGGAAACACCTTTGTTTCTTTCATTCTTTTGGAGTTTCAGCTCCCATTACATAAGATTCATGATTGCCTTTGCATTCTAGTAGTGCATTGTGTAGGAAATGAATGGATAAGATTTGTGTGGAAGTGAAAGTTCGTGAGAAATTGGTTGTGTTTGTTGTGTATTAGTGTGGTGGAGTGGTCTTGGAAGAGAGCTTCACTATTTTTTCTAGTTAATTTTGATGTTTGCATCACCGAAATCATCAACATGAACGAGCAGGTTGGGGTTCTGTTTTTCTTTCTTTTTAAAAAATTACAAAAATAAAAAAAATAAGGAGCCATTAATTGTGCCTTGAGTTTGTATTACATTCCTTAGGCGTGGCACACTTATCTTGAAAATGGTTGGATAAGTATTTTGCGTCGACTAAGTATCTTAGAACTTCCTGCAATCGACACGGGAAGTTCCCACGTGAAACTGTAGGAAAATCATTCACGATGTGAAATGTTTCACGCCGTGAAACGCTCTCGACATCAACATCGCAATTAACACTGCAATTCATGGGATTACCTTGCCAAAAATAGGTATCCTTATCCTAACACCTCTAACACCATGAGGTCTGACAAAATTAAGAATCGTGAACGCGCAAAAAATCATTCACAACGTTAACTATTTCAGAGCACTTCATGGCGTGAAACATTTTTATTTCATGACATGAACCATTTTAGAACCCTTCATGGCGTGAACCATTTCCAATTCACAACGTGAAACCTTTCCTCTCACGGAGTTTATGCAATTTCATGCCTTAATCAAATCTAACTCACGAACCTGGTATTGTCGGATTAAGGCTCAGGAAGTCTTGAGAACATTGAAAATCATAACAAGGTAACGTGGAATTCTGAGACCAAAAAAAAAAATTAAACACGTGAGTGCAAAAAATCGTGCACGACGTGAACTGTTTTCTAGCACTTCACGCCATGAACTGTTCTCTACAATCTCACGGGCTCAAGAACCTATCAACAGAATCTGACCGGAAGTTAATTGGGGCAACAAAATAGCTTATGAAATAGTATTCACATGCACTTGAGGTCTAGAAAGCTCATTGGAGATGACCTCACTCCTGAAGATAGTGCATCAAATCACCCAGGATCTTCCTATCAAAAGAGTGTGGGTTCAGGCCACTCAGTAAGCACTCAATTGAGTGTCTTAAGGAATCTGACCACCATTGAAACTAGTAGTGAAGAATCCATGGAAGAAGGGCTGTGATACTTTGGGTTTGGGGAAGAGGAGAAACCACCCTCCCCTACCAAATCCAGCAGTATCATTGATATAGCCCGGGGATTTTTTGTTCTCCAAACTAGCAATGATGAAGAAGCGTAATCTGCGGGGGCATGGGTCCGTCAACCAACGCTGGACTTGGTCCAAGGCAAGAAGTGCCTATCTAAACTTCAAATTCGAGGCTGTCAAACACTGTCACCCCCCAAATGAGAAGAGACATGGAAAGTGCAGCCATGACTGGTCAAGTATTCTTCCCAACCTCAGAGGAAGTATAGTTAGATTTGAAAAGGATTGAGGTGGAATGGCATATGAGAGTTGAGCTTAAGGAAATAAGAGCTCGATACTTGAAGGGCTAGAGCTGAATAAAAGGAGATAGGAAGTGTAAACTTACCCCAATCACTCATGGGAAAAAGAGCTAGAAATAGTCATGGGTAGAAGTGAGGGGGAAATTCCAAACTTAGAACCCACCATTAATGAAGAGCCCAGAGCGGAGGAAGGGTTTGTAACCCTAGATGAAGAGGATAATCTACCAAGAGCGGCAGGTGAAGTGGAAGACCGCCTATACACACCAAAAAGGACATCAAGCAGATGATCAATCATCCCACATTCCTACAAGACATGGAATTCTTAATTTTGCAAAGGCGTACAGAGGCGGCTAATGATGAGCCATTCTAGAATGAAGTAGCCAAACCATCCCATAGACCCGAGATGCCTAGAAGAGCCAACCTAGAAAGAGAACGAGGTCTAGGTAGGGGGGAGAAATCCTTGAAAGACCAAGGGTGGATACAACCATCGATCTTAATGTAACCATAAGGATGGTTCTATTGAATATGGCTGCGAAAATGGGCCGAGGAATGGTTAGGGAACTAGGCACTACTCTAGAATACCGACCCTCCCAAATGAAGCCACACATCATTTCAAAGCTCGTTCAAAAATTCTATAGGGAGGGGGATCCTATTCAACATGTAGAGATTCTTGAATCCACATGCGAAACTTGCGGGCCAGTCAGTGATGTAACAATGATTCATGCTTTCTCACTGACCTTCAAAGGGAAAGCATATCAATGGTTATGAACCCTCAAACCCGAGGATATGGTTAACTTCACATGACTCAAGAATGTGTTTGTGCCCAGTTTTGCCAGAAGTGGCGATAGATGGAGTCCTGTGGCACAGTGCACAACATCAAACAAAAGGAAATGGAGTCGATGAGTGTGAGATCCCTGTCCCCATCGTGCAACGAATTCAGGGGTGCTAGCAGCGAGAGTAGCACTCCTTATGTGGGGCAGGGTCCCTCACTCGGGGCCTTGCCCACGGATATCCGAACAAGAGACTAATCTCTCGGTTCTTCCAAAACCGAATCCGGAAAAATTTCCCTCGCCCGGAAAGCACGGGCAATTCCTCCAGGATATTTTTACTCTAACTTAGTCAAGAGCCTTAACTAACTAAACTGATTTGACTGAACCCGTAAGTCCCATAATCAGATCAAGGAAAAGATTGCACTTGGATCAGAGAGACCAACGCTTTTTTCTTCATTGAGAGGCACAGCCATTGATTCTTTTCCATAGAACAATTTTTACTCGGGATTTACTTCATCTATCATTTTAAACTCTATGTGTGGCCTCCGCCGCTGTTAGGTGTTCTTGCAAGGTCTTTACTTGGTTGTTTGACTCTTGAACTTGCTTCTAGAGTGTGGAATTACGATCATGAAGCATATGTGTCATGAGGAGATGGCACCGCCAAGGATTGTGTCTATTCATTTATGAGAAAATTCCCTATATACAATTGGACCTTATTCACACTTGGGAGCACAAAACTTACTTAACTAAGGCCTTGGGTGGTCAATATCTCAAAATGTACCTTTGCATGACACTTATTAATGTCCTCAATTGGAGGAGCATACTTGTTAATCCAAAATGGGATTAACAATGCCTCAATTTAAAAACCAACGAAAAGTTTGATTCAAGTATTTGTGAAGTAGATAATTCTTCTTTGAATATTTTTTTCAAAAACATTTCCAAAAGATTTACCTTGGATAGAGGAATAAATCATCCCATAGAAGTTTTAAAGGATTCAAAGCCAGTTAGTAAGCCACCTTATAGAGTAAGTTTAACTGAAAGATAAGAAGTTGAAAAATGGCTGGCTGAATATTTAGAACATGCCTTTATTTGGCCAAGTAAGTCTCCCTGGGCTTCACTGATATTATTGGTAAAGAAAAAAGAAGGATTTATGCACTTACTTGTGCATAGATTATCGTGGACTGAATACAATCATAATAAAAAATAATTTTTCTATTCCTAGGATAGATGAGTTGTTTAATCAACTGAAAGGTGCTAAATATTGTAGTAAGATAGATTTAAGGTATGGATATCATCAAGTAACAATTCGAATTGAAGATGTGCCAAAAATAACATTTAGGACATCTGTTGGGCACTATGGGTTTCTAGTTATGCCTTTTGGTCTAACTAATTCTCCCGCTACTTTTATGACCATGATGAAGACTAAACTTCATCCTTATTTAGAAAAACTTGTGGTAGTTTTTATTGATGATATACTAGTCTTTAGTCAAAGTGAACAAGAAAATATTGAGCACCTTAGAAAAGTATTTGAATTATTGAGAAAAAAAATATTTGCTAAAAATCTAAATATGACCTTCAAAAAAGAAGTGCAATATCTTGGACACATAATGGGATTTGTATGGATCCTAATAAATTTGAAGCTATATTGAGATGGAAGGCCTTGTCCAATATAGATTAATTACAAACCTTTTCAAGACTTAGAGGGTTCTATCGAAAGTTTATAAGGAATTATGCTAAGATAGCTGTTCCAATGATGAATCGGCTTAAAGGGAAAGGAAAATGTGCTAATGACCCTAGCTATCATGTAGTTTAGAATTACTTGATTAAAAATAATAACTCTCAAATAGAGAGTAAAGAAAATGCAGCTGTTAGTGATATAAGGATGTCACTTAAAAAAGATAGTGGTAAAGAAGGGTCAATAAGTGAAAAAGATTGTTGGAAAAAGTTTCCATCGATAATGGGTAGGTTGCATTTGCATACCTAAAGAAGAAAATATTCTCGTCTTGCGAGAATATTTTACTAGAATGTCATGACAATCCAAGTGAGGGGCACCCAGGAATTTCTAAGACCTATGCACTTGTTAAAGATAGTTTTATTGGGTAGGTTTAAAGAAAGATGTCCAAAATTATGTTATAAAATGCCCTAAGTGCCAAGTCAATAAAGCTGAGTGCCTAAAAGTAGGTGGAATATTACAACCACCACTACAAATACCTAAGGGTAAGTGGGAAAGAATTTATGTGGATTTCATAGTGGGACTACCCCAAACAAGTAGAGGGCATGATTCAGTGTGGGTAGTAGTGGATAGGTTAACTAGGTTGGTACAATTTATACTGACTAAAAAAGAAGTAAAAACACCAGAATTGGCTAGAATGCTTATTCATCATCTATACAGATTCTATGGACTTAGTAAGCGACCGAGATACCAAGTTTACAAGCCATTTTTGGAGAGGTGTTTAAAAACTTAGACACCAAACTTAGTATGAGTACATTTGAACATCCACAAAGTGATGGACAAACAAAAAGGGTTAACCAAGCCCTAGAAGATATGCTTTGAGCATATGTTAATCATAAGCAAAACAATTGGGATGAGTATCTTCCATTATTAGAATTTACTTATAATAGTGCTAAACATTCTGCTACCAGTTTTAGTCCATTCATGTTGCTAATGTATGGATTTCAACCTAGAGCACCCACATAGCAGTTGAGTTACAAATAAAAAAATTATAGAGTGTAAAAGACTTTCTCCAAGACATTTCAAGAAGCAACATTAAAAGAGTGCAAGATAGTTCTATTTAGTTATGAGAAAGGTAAAAGAAGACCAATTAATTTTGAGGAAGGTGATTTAGTTTATGTAAAAGTTTTTGAAAAGTCAAAAATGCACCATTAGGGCCTATATAACCATGATATTAGGATCCATTTGGGATATGGTTGGGTGGAGAATCAAAGCACTAGTCTTACAAGTCCTCAAGCTTATAATGCAAGGAGCATTATACAAAGGCACCAATTCCCATGTGTCTTATTCGCATCTAATGCAACCATTCCTTCATCCATGGCTGTCCCCAATGTACATACCTAACAACATCCTCAAAACATTTGGGTTCAACCTCCTGCACAATCTTTGTCATGTATGCATAATGGTGAGCTACATAACCATCATACGTCAATCTCTAAACAGGGTTTTTGACCCTACTCGACATGTATGGTATTGGATCTGTCCTTGTATTCTATGCCTTTCTTGCACCAGGTGTCTTCATAGTTAAATTTCCAAACTCCTCATCAAGGCTCTACTATGAGCTATGAGAATCTCCATCAACATATATGCATAATGGTGAGCTACATAGCCATTATACATCAATCTCTGAATAGGGTTTTTGACCCTACTCGACATGTATGGTATTGGATATGTCCTTGTATTCTACGCCTTTCTTGCACCAGGTGTCTTCATAGTTAAATTCCCAAACTCCTCATCAAGGCTCTACTATGAGCTATGAGACTCTCCATCAACATATATGCATAATGGTGAGCTACATAGCCATTATACACCAATCTCTGAATAGGGTTTTTGACCCTACTTGACTTGCGTGGTCCCGGATCTGCTGTCCTTGGTGTCCTTGTTGCAAGCCACATTAGGCTTCCTTGCACCAGGTGTCTTGATAGCTAAAATCTAAAACTCCTCATCAAGGCTCTACTCTGAGCCACTAGACTCTCCATCAACATATGAATGCCATGTTGAAATGTCAGGCATACCAAGAGACTCATCAACCTTCTCTTTACCTTTATGTGACACATTCACTGAACTTGCAGGACTGATTTGTTGATGCAGCTTGCCACTCCATGGTCTATTAATAAACCCACTCCTAGAGGACTCTCTTAGTCCACTCAATGACTGTGATTGGCTGACCTGTATCATGTGTAATCACCTGCTCCTATGTATCAGTCCTAATTGAGTCTTTTACAATAGTATACCAATTGCTCATCTTGTCAAAGGTAACATCCTTGCTCGCCCTCATCTCATGTGTGACATCTATACCTCTTTTTCTCAAGGGAGTAACCAATGAGCACACATTTTTTAGCCTTTGGATCCAACTAATTGCATAGCTCATCACAAATGTGTACATATGCAATACATCCAAACACTTTCAAGTGTGACAAATTTGGTTTTCTACCAGTATACTTCTTCTCTAGAGTCACACCACATGATTACTGTTGCACCACTATGGGGGTCCTGTTCATAATGTAAACTTTGTCACAAACTGCTTCAACCCAATAATGGTGACGCATGCTCTTCTCAACTAATCAATGCACAAGCAACCTTTTCAATGTGCCTATTCTTTCTCTAAACAACACCATTTTGCTACATAGTGTACCTGCATGTGAGTTACCTTTGAATTTCTCAATTCTTCCTCAAGTACTCATTGAACTCATTGGAGAAGTACTCTCCCCCTCCATCTGACCTTAGGCACTTAACCTACAAACCTGCTTGATTTTTAGCCAACATTCTAAAATTTTGAAAGAAAGTAAACACTTTACTTTTCTCTTTCATGAAATAGACCCACAACTTCCTTGTGTGGTCATTAATGAAATATAGTAATGACATATTTGTCGGCCCCCATACATCTGAGTGCACCACATCAAGTTCTCTCTTACTTACATTCCTATCATGTGGAAATACATTTTGTTTTCTTTCCAAATTGACATTCCTATCATGTGGAAATACAATATTGATGAATTTCATCCATCTTAAACTTTAGCAAACCTGTAAAACAATTTTTGAGTGTATGAATCATTGCTCATTCACATGACCAATATGTTTGTGCTAGATATCTAGATCGGCCACAACACACCTACACCTTATGTAAACATAGTAGCAGTATGATTACACCCAAAGTAAACGTTCTGCCCACTCTTTTGGCCTTTGCAACCAAATGACATTTGTTGTTAAAGTCCTCAGCATAGCAGTCCTCAAGAAATCATACCTTTAACCCTTGCTCAATCATCTATCCAAATAGAAACCAAATTCTTTGTTATGTTAGGCACATGAAGTGCATCAGCCAAGCACCTCATCTTTACATCCTATTGTATATCTAATGGCACATTCCCAATGTGAGAAATAGGAGGAGCTGTGTCATCCCCCCCCATCTCTACATAACCTAGTTTTTCTATATTTTGACATCTCTAGACCACTCACCATGATAGGTCGCGTGGTTAGAGGCTCCTAAATCCACATACCATACATCATCACCATTTATGGATGCATATTCTCACATCTATCTTCAGCTTGCTTCCTTGAAGATGCATAATTATTTTGCTGCAACTTGCCAATTTTTATGTCACTCTGCTTCTTACAACAATTTGCTATAAAGAGACTTGGTTTGCCATAATAAAAGCAATCCTTTGAACTTGATCTTGATGGTTATCTTTGCCAATTTTCTCAGCCTCTCTGGCTCCCCTTACCTTGAGACTAGCCTCTTCCACTTGTGTGTGTTAGCTAATGCTCTAAATCATTAGACTGCTCTACTATCCATAATTTGGATTTCCAAAATGACCCACCACCTTGGCCTCGACCTCTACCTCAACCTTTACGTGAATTTGAGTAGAAGGCCTATTTTGAAGTGTTCTTGATTTGGGAAGAAAAGTTTTCACCTAAAGACTTATCTTCTATGATTAACATAGACATAAAATCCTAAAAGTTGGGAACATTCTCTCCAATAATAAAGGTCTTTAATAGTTTGTATTCTTTGCCAAGCCCATTCAAACATATGCTTACCAAGTCATTGTCTTCCATTGAGATATAAATCGATCCAAGGAATTCAACAATACCCTTGATCTTTAATACTTACTCATTAATGGACATGTTCTTCTTCTCCACTGTATGAAGCTCCTGTGTTTTAGCTATAACTTCCTTGCCTTTGTGTTTGTTTGAAACATCTTCACCAAGTTTTACCATGCAACTACTAAAGTGTTGGCATCTTATATATTCCCTATCATAGTGTCTACTGTTACACTGATTAAAAGTCAATACATGACTTTTCTTGCACCCTAGTTCTAGTCTTTGAATGCCTTTATCTCGACTAGAGGAGTAGCATTTTTTTAGGCAATTCTAGAGGCTCCTCATTATCTCCTTCAACATAGTCCCAAAATCCTTTTCCCATTAGAAAATTGGTCATTCTAAACTTCCATATATGGAAGCTATTCTTGTCAAGCTTCTCACCACCACTGAAAATTTGGTTTGATGTTATCGGATATATTTGCTTGCATAATAACAAAAAATCTACAAACATACAATTTCTGTATGTAACCTGCAACATAGCAGTCCCTTGCAGCAGTACTTCTACATAATCTATATGTCACAACACATGATCAAAGTATATATACATATATCCAAAATCAGTAATACATGTATAATCGCGTGATGTTTGCACACCCAAAATGCATTACTATGTTGTACTAAACCAGAATTTGAAGAGACAAATCCAAACCAAAACTTTCCATTTGTAGTGGCCAAATGGATATTGACGTTTATCCTGAAATGTAAATTTGGTTGTAAATTTTAGTATAAAGCACTACACAAAATACAAGTACCTCCACATCTACAAAGATAGCTCTTCAATCAGAGATGTGTAGCTACCCAAGGGGTGTCATATCAAAACAAGAACGAGAAGAGATGATGATGGTCTTACTCATTTACCACTTCCTTTGCCTTTGTAGCTTCCTTTGCTTGTCGCTCAGCTTCTTAGCTTGAACCAGGCGCTCTGATACCATGAAAAGATTTGGGAAGGAGAGAGAGCTTGAGCTCTTACAAGCGCACGCACACACACACACACACACACAGATGAAAGGCTGAAATCTTCTTCTACTTATTGCTCTCAAAATAGGTCTAAAAAAGATTTGGGAAGGAGAGAGAGCTTGAGCTCTTACAAGCACACACACACACACACACACACACACACACACAGATGAAAGGCTGAAATCTTCTTCTACTTATTGCTCTCAAAATAGGTCTAAAAAAGATAAGTGAAAACCAACATAAGTACTAGAGTACTATGCACACGTGGTCCATAATGTGAATACATGCTAACGGTATTATCAATGTTAAATTGGTATTAATGATGCTCAAATTATTAGCGAGGCAGTCAAATTTTTCCAACATTGGGACTACTGATGCTATCAAATTATTAGTGATGCTATAAAAATATTACGAACACTTATACTAATAACAACCCGAGACACTTTCCTCTTTACTTTTTATTTTGATTGGGTTTTCTCTCTTACCTTACTATGTCTCTCTCTCTTGCCTCTCTTGCCTCTCTCACCTCTAGCCCATCCCCCTGAAAAGATGCAAGGGAGAAGAGAGCTTGAGCTCTTGCAAAGCACACACACACACACAAAACCCTAAAAGAGAACATACAAGGTGAGAGGCTGAAAATCTTCTTCTTCTTCACACAACACTCAACACACCATATACAAAGATAAGAGTACACACCATATAAAAAGGTACTCAACCAAATACATACTAGGGTTCTCTATAGTGTGAACCCAGCTAAATAATCTGGCGCTATAACTATGCCAGTCTCTAAAATGGTTGTCACACACAGCCTGTCATCCCACTGGCCGCATATCACCCATTATCTCACCAACCATGCCAGTGGTGTAAGTGTGGGGCCTATCCCCTAGGCGGCGGGTCATCAGTGTCCACCACCTCACTAGATGAGCTCGATATCTCAACACTCCCCCTCGAGCTCAACTCCATCTCATGTACACCAAGCAAAGCCCTGAATCTTCAGAGCTTCTCTGTACCCAATGCTTTGGTGAAGATGTCAGCGACCTGATCCTATGTGCTGACATAAACAATGTCAACGTCTCCTGCCAAAACCTTCTCTCTGGAAAAATGGTAGTGGACCTCTATATGCTTTGTGCGAGCATGAAAAACTGGGTTCTTGGCCAACTGTATACTGCTAATGTTGTCACAGAAAATGACAACTTGTCTATCCAGTAGACCCAAATCTGCAAAGTACCTTTCTCAACCAAGCTACCTCACATGCTGCCATAGCAGCATGTCTGTACTCGGCCTCTGTAGTACTAGTAGATAGAGCAACCGTAGGCTACTTCTTGCTGCTCCAAGTCACAGCAGCACTCCTCAAAGAAAACATGAAGCTTTGCAGGACTAGTATTATGACGCAGCCTGCCACTCCATGGTCTATCAACTGAATCACTAGATGAGGACTCTCCTGGTCCACTCAAAGACTGTGATTTTACTGACTTGCATTCTGTGCAACCACATTTCCACTCACATCAGCCCCAACAGCTTCTTTTTCAGTAGCATACCAGCTACTCATCTCATCAAAAACAACATCCCTACTTACCCTCAACTCACGTGTAGCAGGGTTATAACACATGTATCCCTTTTGTTCAAGGGAATACCCAATAAACACACATTTTTCAGCTTTTGGATCGAGCTTAGTTCTCAGCTCATCTAGCACATGCACATATGCAATGCATCCAAAGACTTTCAGATGAGACAAATCAAGTTTTCTGTCAGTAAACCTCTCCTCTGGCTGTAGTTGGCTGCAGTTGGAGTCCTGTTCATGATGTAAACTGCTGTAAAAATAGCCTCAGTCCAATAGCTATGCGGCATATTCTTCTCTCCCATCAATGCTCACACAATCTCAATAATGTGCCTGTTTTTTCGCTCAGTAACTCCATTTTGCTACGGAGTGTATCTGCATGTAAACTATCTCTGAATACCATTCTTCTTTAAAAATTCAGAGAACTCATTGGAGAAGTACTCTCCCCCTCCATCTGACCTTAGGCACTTTACATGTTTCCCTGTTTGCTTTTCAACCATAACTCTGAAATTTTGAAAATGAGTGAACACCTCACTCTTCTCCTTCATGAAGTATACCCACACTTTCCTTGTGTGGTCATCAATAAATGTCACATAATACCTGCAGCCTCCCATAGACATGGTCTTTGTAGGACCCCATACATCTGAATGCACAACATCTAGTGCATTTCTGCTCACATTTCTGTCATATGGAAATACATGCTTTATTTGCTTTCCAAATTAGCATGCTTCACATATTTTCTACATACCTTCAACTTTAAACTTTGGCAGCCCTGTCACAATTCCTTTAGTCTGCATAGACTTCATTCTTTGCACATTCACATGTCCAATTATTTTATGCCAAATGTCTGTGTCTGCAACAATTCCTGAACCATCGCAGCACTCACTTCAGGCATGTTTACATTCAATGTAAACATTTTGCCCACTTTGTTGCCTTTTGTAACCAACCTGCACTTGTCTTTAAAGTCTTCAACATAACAACCATCAGGGTTAAACCAAACCTGCAAACCCTGCTCAATCATCTGACCAACTGAAACCAGATTCTTTATTATGTTCGGAACATGAAGTACATCTGCAAGGTACTTCACTTTACCATCCTGCATAGACAATGGCACATCTCCAACATGGGCAATTGGATGAGCAGTGTCATCTCCTGTTTCCACAAAACCTGGTCTTTCAAGGTTTTTCATCTCCTTGAACCACTCCCCATGACTTGTCATGTGGTTCGAAGCACCTGAATCAACGTACCATACATCATCTTTATGTGCTGCTTCAACATTTTCAGACATGGCATTAATGACATGCTGCATAACAAACAACCTTTCATTATCCTCATTGTTTCTGCTCGAGGATGCATAGTTGTTTTGCTGCAATTTTCCATTTTGCATGTCAGCCTGCTTCTTATAACAATCTGCCTGCACATGTCCAAGTTTACCATGATAAAAGCATGCACGTGTATCATTATACTACCTTTGCCAATTTCCACGATCTCTTTGACTCCCCCTACCTCTGAATTGGCCTCTTCCACCTGCGCGTTATTGTTGTTTGTGAATTCTGGGACTGTTATTGTTGCTGCTACTACTGGCCATAATTCTGATTACCTGTTCGGCCACCTCCTTGACCGCGTCCACAGCCTCCTCTACCTCGTCCTCTTCCTAAACTTGTGTAGAAGGCCTGTTGCTCTGAATTGTTTTTGTTTTGTGAAAACTGTTGGTCTTCACCCAAGCTCTTCTCTTCTATAATCAACATAGACACCAAATCTGTGAAATTGGGAATGTTTTCCGGAGTCTAAATAGATGTCTTGAACGCCTTGTATTGTGGCCCAAGACCACGTAAACAGACTTCCACCTTATCATCATCATCTACTGAAATGCCAATAGATACAAGGGATTTCACAATACCCTTGATCTTCAATGCTGCATAGTCATTCGTAGACATACTCTTTTTCTCCACAGTATGAAGTTCATTCTTCAACTGTATCTTTTGTGCCTTGGTATTCGTTTTCATAGAGTTTTACCAAGGTGTCCCACGCCTCCTTGGGGGACTTGGCATCCTGTATGTGCCCAATCATGGTGTCCTGTATACTGATAGTGTATACTGATAGAGAGCCAATACATAACTTTTTTAGCTCCTTGGTTCCAATCCTTGAACTCTTTCACATCTGCCAGCAGCAGCAGTCGGATTAATCTCCGGTATCTCCGGTGCCTCTTCATGCTCACCTTCTATGTAGTCCCAATAACCCTTTCCCACATCAGAAAATTTGTCAATCAGCAAATTTACCAAAAACAACACTCTGGTTTGTCCTGCACAAACTGCTGTATTTTCTACAGCAGTACTGTACTACACTCAAATGTCACAACCAGTGACCTCAATGTACATACATACACCCAATGGCAACTGTTGACCTCCTTGCAGCACACACAATGTCTGCACAACCAATCTGTCTTCCTACAGTTCTTAAAACAGAGTTCTGCAGACTTACCCGCAGTGCTTGAAATCACTTGCTATCTGAAAAACAGAGGTCCTAACGCGTCCGAAACGCATTTTTGGCCTGAAAATTGTTGTCCAATGGGACAACTGAGTTGCCCTATAGCTTTACTCCCAGCGAAGAAAGCTCCTCAATCAGAGATCGTTTGCTGATGCCTCCCGTAGAGCTCCCGATAAAGGTGTAGTCGCCAACACAAATAGGGAAGAGTAGATGAAGCTCTTACCCTCGTACTGCTTCCTGTGCTTCTCTTGCTTGCAGCTCAGCCCTTAGCATGAACCAGGCTCTGATACCATGAAAAGATGTAGGGGAGAAGAGAGCTTGAGCTCTTGCAAGCACACACACACTCACAAAACCCTAAAAGAGAACACACAAGGTGAGAGGTTGAAAATCTTCTTCTTCTTCACACAACACTCAACACACCATATACAAAGATAAGAGTACACACCATATGAAAAGGTACTCAACCAAATACATACTAGGGTTCTCTATAGTGTGAACCCAACTAAATGAGCTGGCGCTATAACTATGCCAGTCTCTAGAATGGCTGTCACACAGCCTGTCATCCCACTGGCCGCATATCACCCATTATCTCACCAACCATGCCAGTCTCTAGAATGGCTGTCACACAGCCTGTCATCCTACTGGAATGGCTGCATATCACCCATTATCTCACCAACCATGCCAGTCTCTAGAATGGCTGTCACACAGCCTGTCATCCCACTGGCCGCATATCACCCATTATCTCACCAACCATGCCAGTGGTGTGGGGCCTATCCCCTAGGCGGGTCATCAGTGTCCACCACCTCACTAGATAAGCTCGATATCTCAACACCCCCCTCCCTCACCTCTCCATTTTGTAGAAGATCTACCATTTCAAGGAGGTAAGGTTTTACTATGTGTTAAGGTTAAGGTTTTTATTATGATTTATAAGATTTTTGAGTTTGGTTTTTTTAGAGGTTTTGCAGGCTCCTCCTTACCCTCTTCTCACCTCATTCTCTCCCTTAAAAATAGGTAAGAGTATTCTATATGCTAGTGCTAGTTATTTTTTTGAGTTTTACAGATTTTTAGTTTTGGGTTTTTAAAAAGTTTTGCATCAGCTGAAGTTTTCTTGTTTACTTTAGTTCTTTGTTCCTAGGTTATCTTTGTTGAATCTTGGAAGCAAGCAAGCTCTCGATCGGTAAGCAAGATCTCTAAGAGTAGGCCTTGAACACATCATATGACACCACACCCTTGAGTGTTGTGGGAGTATTTGCTTTATTTATTTATGCACTATTAGTTTTATACTCTATGCATGCTCTCATGCATGCATAGAGTATGCATTCTCTCTTTATGCATGCATAGAGTATAGATAATACTTTATACATGCATGGATCTTGCATACTCTATACATGCATAAAGAGAGAATGGAGTATATAAGCTCTATGTATACTCTCTTTATGATAGAGTATGCATCCTCTATGCATAGAGTATGCATGCTCTCTTTATAAATGCATAGAGTATGCATGCATAAAGAGAGTATGCATGCTCTATACATGCTCTCTGGATTAGGTTTTATGCATAATGTGCTCTCTTTATAAATGCATAGAGTATGCATGCATAAAGAGAGTATGCATGCTCTATACATGCTCTCTGGATTAGGTTTTATGCATAATGTGCTCTCTTTATACATGCATAAAGTATAGAGTATGTATGCACTATGCATATAGAGTATGTATGCACTATGCATATAGAGTATAGAGTATGTGTCCTTTATGCATGCATAGAGTACATAGTATACATGACCATACAGAGTATGGTCATGCATAAAGTATAGAGTATGTATGCACTATGCATATAGAGTATAGAGTATGTGTCCTTTATGCATGCATAGAGTATATAGTATACATGACCATACAGAGCATGCATGCTCTCTTTATACATGCATAGAGTGTAGAGTATACATGATCTATGCATAAAGTATGCATGCTCTCTTTATACATACATAGAGTATGCATGTCTTGAGAAGTGTGGTGCCATTGTGCACAAGAAAGAGGTAGGGAGTGAGTTGAATAAAGCCAAAGAAGCCATTGTCCAACAAGAAGCCACATGAGCAAAGATGAATTATCCCACATGAGCTAGCAAAGCCAATATTGTACTCACCCATATAAAAGGAGACATTTCAAGCAATGTAGTACACAAGCATCTTAAACTTCTCTATAGTTAATCTATCTTGCAACCTAATTAGTGTGTAAGTGAAATTCTTAGTTAGTATACACACACACCATGTGTTCATCTCTGATACCATATAAGAATATGGCATAGTAGAAAAACATATAGCAAGAGAAAGTACACTAGACAATGCAATACAGAGAATGGAGAGAATTTTAAAATTCTAATTATACCAAACAAGAGATAGGTACAATATGATGGTGCTATCCACCCGTGCGCTCTAGTGTAGAGCTTAGATTGCAATCTAGACAAACTCTGGATGGAGGGCAGAGTATAGGGAATATCTGCTCACAAGCATTGGATACCTTCGCTTGTTGCCAACTATGTTCATTTATAGTCCTGCAGGGTAGTGTGATGGACGCGCCCAAGACGTGGGCGGCTACGCTGCATTGATGACACGGCTACGCAGCATTGACGACGCGGCTCACCGCCCACATATTCATAACGCATCCCAATCGGCCACCGCCCACTAATGATGAAATTAGTATCTGAGGAAATATTTCAAGGAATATTCCCTGTACCTTTTTGGGCAAGTAACACTCGTAACCCTCATCATCTCCTAACCATCAACAGTCTCACAACTCTACGACCCCTTCCAGCATCTAAGCTAGGGTTCCCACTAAAGATATGTGCACCAATGGCTTCTCCTCATAATGGGGGCCGTACAAATGTGCACTATACATCAATGTGAGATACATGCTGAGGGGTGGGCATTGAACATATACTAACACACCCACCATAGATTAGGTTAAGTGTGTTTATGTATTAGGGTTAGCAAGCTTCCATATTTCTTAGGGCGGCACCATGATTCTTAACATGGTATCAGAGCCTCCCCTCTCCTCATGAGCCTCTCCATTATAAGCTTAGTTCATCCCTCTCAAGTTTATTAGTTTAACGCATGCTCATTATTCCTACTTAACTCACTAATCTCAACCTTATCATCACACTCTTTCTATGGTCAAAATTTGCTGAGCTTCATTCTCTCAATCTATATCCTCATTAGTCAAACCCTCTTAGCCATACCCTAAGCACTCCTAGGCATCCATCATCAACCACACCATTCCGCCAGATTCACGTTGTACGGCCAAAAATTGGTGCATTTCTCCCGAATGGTTTTTTTTCTCTATTCTCCCAAACACAGATAGAATTGGTTCAAGCCCTCTTAGGTGAGCTTGGAGAATGGCACAAGGAGCTCACATACCTTATTTGAGCGTGTTCCATCCACGAGATTGAGCATACTAGCAAGAAATCCAATTGTCAATTTTGGAGCATATCTGAGCTTTTAGGGCTAATTTGAGTAGGAGATCCTTAGTGTGCCACTTGTTCTCATCAAGGGCAAGAAACTTATGCAAAATCCCCATCATAACTGCTTTCCACAAGCTCCATTGAAGCCTCCAAATTTGAGCCCTACTAAATCACCAGTCTTCTCACTTAATCACTATAAGCAAGATGTGATTAAGTAAAAATTCAGCCCAGCCAAAGTTAAAATTATAAAATTAGGATTTTTTACCTTTGGGGAATCATTATTTACGTTGAAAATCACCCTCACCGTCTTGCATTGCACAATTTTCATCACTTTCAATTACTTTACACTGTTTTTCACTATTTTAGCATTTTTCGCATCAAAATAAAAACTTTTTGCATTATTCATCATCCACATTTCACCCTAATTCTTCTTTTACATCATATCATAGATTTGTAAGAGATATAGATACTTGTCACAAGCTCATGATAAAACCCTCAAAAATGACATTGAGCATTAAGGGGAAGTTCATCAAGGAAGGGACACACATCTAGACAAAGCACCTCACAAAGCATAATGTGATTGCATAAAACATTCTCCTAAGCATGCCAAAAGCACACACGCATGAGATGACCACATGCATGGCACACATACATGAAAGCATATGCAATGAAGCACAAATGGCACATAAGGAAGAAGAATTAAAGCATCAAGCACAAGAAAAAATTAAAGCATCAAGCACAAGAAAAATAAAAAACAACAAGCACAAGAGGCAACAAAGATAAAGTCTACACCAAAGGCACAATGAAGAAGACGCCGCCAAAAGGTGGACATGAAGCAAGCAAAGAACAAGAAGTCAAAGGGGCCAAAAGTCAAGCCAAAGGCCAAATAAGAATTCAACAATAATGCAAAGAAGAAGAAGAAGAAGAAGAAGAAGGACATGACATCGACATAAAGCATGAAGTCAGCAAACGAGGGATCTTCAACAAAGCAAAAGCAAGGAGATCTCAAGCAAGCAGCAGCACTGAGCAACAAAGGAGCTACCAACCACTACCCTAACCTAATAAATTCATGTTGTAAGCCACCAAATGAGTAGGCAAATCTATGTGTTTACAAACATGATTTACCTCCTAAGAGTAGCAAAAGAGCACCTAGGGGAAGTGATGCAAATGTAAACACTCCTGACCATTTGAGAGTAGCTAATAAAGCACCTAGGGGGGGAGACATTCCATGTCTAAGTTAAATGTCAATCCACCTACCACCTACATTAAGGGGGCGTAAAGTATTTGTAAACCTTGCATTTGAACACCTTACAACAGTAGCCTAAAAATAATGGCAATCCACCTACCACCTACCACCTACATTAAGGGGGCGTAAAGTATTTGTAAACCTTGCATTTGAACACCTTACAACAGTAGCCTAAAAATAATGGCACCAAGGGAGGGTGTTAAGAAGTGTGGTGCCATTGTGCATAAGGAAGAGGTAGGGAGTGAGCTAAGTAAAGCCAAAGAATACATTGTCCAAGCAAGAAGCCACATGAGCAAAGCTAAATTATCCCATATGAGCTAGCAAAGCCAATGTTGTACTCACCCATATAAAAGGAGTCATTTCAAAAAATAGAAATACAAAAGCATCTTAAGCTTCGCTATGAGTGCAAGTTAATCTATCTCTGAACCTAATTAGCTTAAGTGAAATTCTTAGCTAGTATACACACACACACCATGTGTTCATCTAGGCATCACCCACCATAGATTAGGTTAAGTATGTTTATACATATAGGGTCAGCAAGATTCCATAGCCATTTCTTAGGGCACCATGATTTTTAACATGCTCTATGTATGCATGCATTCATAAAGAGAGTATACATGCTCTCTAGATTAGGTTTTATACATAATGGTTGTTATGCATAATGCTATGTATACTCTATGGTTTAGCTTGCATGCTCTATGCTTTATGCATGCATAGAGTATGTATGCTCTATGCATAGAGCTTGCATGCTCTATGCTTTATGCATGCATAGAGAATACATGCTCTATGCATACACATAAAGCATGCTCTATGCTCTATGTATGCATAGAGTATACATGCTCTATGCATGGCCATAAAGCATGCTCTCTTTAAGCATGCATAGAGTATGCAAGCTCTATACATGCATAAAGAGAGCGTGCAAGATCTATGCATACTCTATGCATACATAGAGCGTAGAGCATGCTCTATGCATACACAGAGCATAGGGCATGCTCTATGTATACATAGAGCATCGAGCATGCTCTATACATGCCTATGCATAGAGTATATATGCCTATGCATGTATACTCTATGCTCTATGTATGCATAGAGTATACATGCATAGGCATCTATACTCTATGCATACATAGAGCATAGAGCATGCAAGCTCTATGTGTACTCTATACATGCATAAAGCTTGCATACTCTATGCTCTATGTATTCATAGAGTATACATACCTATGCATGTATAGTCTATGCTCTATGTATGCATAGAGTATACATGCCTATGCATGCGCATAAAGCATACTCTCTTTATGCATGCTTAGATCTTGTATAATGTATGCATACATGAAGAGAGCATGCATAGAGCATGAAAGCTCTATGCATGCTCTTTACATACATAGAAAATAGAGTGTGCTCTATGCTCTATGCTCTATGCTCTATACTCTACGCATGCATAAAGCATGCAAGCTCTATGCATACTCTACGCATGCATAAAGCATAGAGCAAGCTCTACGCATGCATAGAGTATGCAACTCTACACATGCATATAGTATGCAATCTCTATGCATGTATAAAGCATAGAGCAAGCTCTGCACATGCATATAGTATGCAATCTCTATGCATGCTCTATACATGCATAGAGCTTGCATACTCTATGCACATGCATAGAGTATGCAAGCTCTATGCATACTCTATGCATGTATAGAGCTTGCATGCTCTCTTTATGCATGTATAGAGAGCATGCTCTATAATGCATACTCTATGTATGCAAGCTCTATATATACTCTATACATGCATAAAGCATAGAGTATGCATAGAGCAAGCTCTATGCATAGAGGAGGCATGGAGTATGCATGCTCTCTTTATGCATGCTCTATACATACTCTATGCATGTATAGAGTATGCAAGCTCTATACATACTCCATGCATGAATAAAGCATAGAGCAAGATTTATGTAGAGTAAGATTTATGCATGCATGTATAAGGCTCATGGCTCATATTTATAGAGCTTGTATGCATAGAGCTCTATGCATACAAATTATGTATACATACTTTTAAATATTTTTTTAATGACATTGTAAGCATTCAAATTCTCATTACCAATAACAAGGAGAAGAAAAGTGAGGAGAACAAAAAGGATAAGAAAGACAAGGAGAACAACGTGGAGGATGTTTAGTGATGGTGATGAGAACCCGAATGCTTGCAACATCATGTAGAGAAAACATGTATGAGTATTTATGTTACATAATTCCTTGTGTGTATAGTATGCCTGAGTCCTAATGTATGTTGCATAGAGTCTTAATGTATGTTACATAGAGTCCTAATGTATGCTGCATGAATATGTTTTACTTTGAGTCCTAATGTGCATTTTGTTTTGAAGCTACCATGTCTTCTAATCTATGGGACTATACATAGGATGAGATCTGATGCGTATACATCAGCTTTATAGTGTATAGTTTTGTCCAAGACATCCTCATGAGAAGTGGCATGACTAACCTAATGAAAAAAAGAACTACATTCTTGAGTAGCTTAGTAGAGAGTTCCTGCGCCAACCTAAAAAGAGAAATTTAACAAGTGGGTGGCTAGTACATGCATCCAATTCTTGCAAAAATTATTGTTCAAAAGAGGAGCATACAAGATGTTCTCTTCCTATGACACTTCTGGTGGTTGTTCATGGGTTGTACATAGTTTTACCAAGGTTGTTCTATCCATTGTTTCAGAATTATTTTTGAATAACCCCTTGTCCATGGGATGCATCTTCCAAGTCTACACATTTGCTTTCACGATTGTGAGTCCTTCTATAGGTATATGTGATTCATGACCGAATCGTGTACTAGCTTGGAACTTCTCATAAAAGGCCTACCAAGAATCACATCATATGAATCCGCATGCCTAATGAAATTCATGACTGCAAATGTATGGCAGTACCAGAATGAGAAGACTTTCATCTTCAGGTTCTACAAAACTCTATAGGCCTCAACGTGGTACGGTCACAAAGCCGTTTTTACAATGAGGTTCGTCTGCTCTAAGGCTAGTTTTTCCCATTTTTTCCAACATTTCTTCGTGATATGATACTTACTTCACATCAAGGATCGCAAGAGCTTGATAACCCTTATACACCACTGGAAGTGTTGTATTTATATGGTCACTCTCATAATACTTTCCCATTTGATTAACTAAAATTTGAACGAGTTCAAGCAAATTATCCCTTCCTCTAACCATTTCTAATTCCTCCTCGACAAGAAAAGGTAATTCCTCGTTGGTTGGTGGATTAGCCTGAATTCTACTTCCACCCAATCTTTTAAATCTATCCATAATCAGGGGTTTCCTTTCAGCTATGTTCCAATTGGCATTTTTATCTCTACTACAGAGAGAAATGTTGTTAGCTTTGCCACATCTCTAGGTGGTGGTCTCGACCAACATTATTGCTATATGATTCTAGGACATGATTTATTGAGCCATATAGGGGATATTATCCTCCCTCCTTAAACATCCTTGAGAACAATTCATTCTTTCCTCCTTCTAAGTCACCCTCACCTTCGCTATGTTCTAACACAGGTTCTATCTTGGACAAAATGCCACTGGGGAAGCACATTCAGGTATTTTGCTTCCCTAGTGGCATTTTGTCCAAGATAGACTACTTCGAAAGCTCAACTGGCTTATAACCGTTCTTCAAATCTCTTTTGACTTGCTTGGACTAGGGCTTATGCAACCTCTAGTTTTTTAATCTCTTTCTGGGCATTTGGGTATTCACCCACTTCCCTTGGTGTCATAGGTTCCTCAACCGATTTGGCATTGTTCCGTATCACCACTTCTTTTTTCCTTGTCAGCACATTATCTTAGCTTGACTTAGAGGTTACACTATTGACCATTCCCTCGTCTGAACATCCTGAATCACCACTGCAGATTCTCCTCGCCTGCCTTCTTTGCCCTTCTTCTTCTTCTTGTCGTGTGAGTAGAAGTTTTAACTAAATTTTCTCCATTGGCTCTTTTGAGGCCTTTAGTGATTATGCACACCAGTATTATAACATTAAGTGGTGTTTCAACCACTCTTGATTGCACCCCAATCATTTGGAGTCTCGTGGTTGGATTGGTGGATGTTAAAGACTCTCTAGTGCTTCTATAAGTGCTTCTATAAGGCAGTCCTTGATTAGATGGTCAATTTTACATTTTACATAGCTCAATCCTAGGTGTGTGCTGACCTGAGTGTTTTGCGGGTTTGTTGCATTGCTCTTGTGAGAACACTTAGCCACACGGTGAGGTTGGTAGTGATGATAGCATTGCAACGGGGCTCTCCTTGTTGTGGCATTAATCTCCTTGCCCTTCCATTACGTTGTAGCCTAAAATACTGGCATTGATGTGCTCCCTTGTATCCAAAAATACTATGGAGTTACCTCCCAAATTTCATCTAATTAGCTCGTTGGGGTTCCATAGCATATTCTCCTTCTTCTGGCACCTCTTCAATGATAATTTGATTAATTGGCGTTATGCGAGGTGTTGGTGGTTGTGGTGGAAGGACAAGTGGTGGAATAGGCACTTCAGGTACTCTATACATTTCCCTCGTCTAGTTATTTGACAGATTTTCCCTAGTGCATGCCCTTGCCCATGTGGAAGGCAACTAAGGCACTTGAGGTACTTGTAGTTATCGCGTTATGTGATGTGGGTATCTACACATGCTCGCAGCATGGTTCCCTAGTCGCATACAATGCATATAGTATATCAATGAGCATTGCCTCAACAATTGAGGACACTTAGTGCTCGTGTGATTTTGTCGATATATTGAGCACCATATCAACTCTCTCGTCAAGGATAGAGATGTTGGTTCGTGGGAACATCCCTTACCTCCTTTAGCTTTATCTTGTCTAGAAGAGCACTGCTTATAGTTCATCTAGAGTCATTTCGTTTATCTTATTTAGAAACCATGCAAGTATTGATGCAAATGCTTTGTTTGTTGCTTTTATAGCTCTTAAAACAATGCAAACAACAATTTCAAATTCTAAAACAATAAAAAATAACCCTTTTTTTCTCTCTTTTTTCCTCTTTTCCCGCGGCCTTATCCGCAACTTATCCTCTTCTTGACCAATCACACAGCTTTAAGAAGCCATATTAAGGGAAAAGGGATTGTAAGAAGCTCAGAGAGTGCAAATAGAGTAGAAAGAGATCGATGGATCTCTGATAGCGGTGCCAAAAATGTTATTGGCTACACTATCCCTATCCTAATGCAATGGACAAAGCTTACCTTAACACATTGTGGGAATTGGCATCCAAGATCATATCTCTCAAGACTTCAAGCTATACTAGTGGTAGCTAGCTCCACTCCTTTGCATCCTCCTCAAGCTTTCACCATGAGGTTGCCTCTCTTCTCACAAGGACACTCACTCCTCTCTACTCTCACACTCATAAACACAAGCATAAGAGGAACATACACCAAGCATTAAGCTCTCTCTCCTCTCAACTCTCTCTCTCTCTCTCTCTCTCTCTCTCTCTAACCATAGACATAAGAGAGCAAGGAGATAAGACTAGACTCAACTGGCACAAAGGGGCATTGTGCCTTGCATTATGACACTCACTCCTCTCTACTCTCACACTCATAAACACAAGCATAAGAGGAACATACACCAAGCATTAAGCTCTCTCTCCTCTCAACTCTCTCTCTCTCTCTCTCTCTCTCTCTCTCTAACCATAGACATAAGAGAGCAAGGAGATAAGACTAGACTCAACTGGCACAAAGGGGCATTGTGCCTTGCATTATGAGAATGTCGTTACTTTATATAATTGGCCCTTATTCACACTTGGGCGCCCAAAGCTTAATGAAAAATGAACTAAATGATTAAGATACATAGATTTGTCGAATTGCCAGCCATTCTCATAATTACAATGTTTATAGTGGTGTTTCATAACACTTACTTTGCTATCTCTCTTATGTAATGGTGGAGAGAAACTAAGTTAACCCTAAAATAGGGTTAACAACCATTCACATGCTTGAAGTTAGAGATGGTTAGCATGGGAAATGGGTTGCAAGATGTGATGGGATAGAAAGGCTTTCCCTAAAAGATTATTAGTGGTGAATAAATGTTTACTAAAGGTTCAAGATGTTTGTTGAGCTTAGTGGTAAAGCCATGCAGATGCTTAAAATTAGAGATGGTTTGGCATAATTGGTTACAGGATGTTATAAGGCTAGGTGGGAAAAAATGGGTTGAGGAGAGGGGGTGATACCTCAAGATGCTAATTCTGGTGAGAACCCTTTGGTTGAATATTTTAAAAGATTTATTTTGCACATGTTCCACATTCAAATAGAACCAAGTGGGATTCTAAGAGAAAGAAGTGTATCTTTATGGTAGAGTGTGCAGCAGTTGAAGGAGTTGTACGAACCTGGAGGCAAAGAAGATGATCCAAGTGGGTTCCTAAGAGCAAGTAGTGTGGTGGTAGAGCATGGAGTCAAAGGGGTTGTATTGACCTGGAGGCAAATAAGATGATTATCAATTGTTGTGACTTGATGAGGTGTTTATGGAACAACCTCAACCAAGTGGAGGAGAAGGCTCATCCACACTATCCTTCAACACAGAAGAAGCCCAATAGACACAATCACAAGCGATGGTACCAGCTCCACAGGAGGTGGATTCATCAGATGAAGAAGAAGAGAAGCATGTAGCAACACCAGAGAAGGGGTCATATCCTAAATGGGTGAAGAAACTCTTGTGTCTCTTGGATGGGAAATGTTCGTTAGAAATCGTAGAAGAGCTAAAAATCCACAAGAATGGAGAAGAAAAAGAGGGCCTTTGATCACATTGTTAATATAGCCTTAATGGATGAGATAATATGAGTATAGGAGCTAGAGCTAGTTTGGAGGAAGCATTAATAAATCCAGAATGAAAGGGGGCCATGTAGTCAAAGTAGTATGACTCAATCATGCAAAACCATAATTGAGATCTTATTGGATCATCTTGCAAAATAGAAGGTTATAGACTTAATTATGAGAAACCATAATTGGGATCTTATTGATCATCTTGCAAAATAGAAGGTTATATGAACCAAGTGAGTTTGGTCCCTCCTTTTGAGATATTTCCTCTTAGAGGAACGTTCATTGGTTTTTGTTAGGTTAATATGGTTTCACCCACCCGACCTACTGTAAGGCGCTTTGCCATCTTACCCTTATGTAACGGAAGCCCAATTCTTATAAAATCGTGCTAGACTTTACAAAGCAGTCTTACCCTTGCCAAATGATGAGGAAGTTGTAGCCATATTTGGTAGTGATGTGTGTGAACACACTATGACCAACCGGGGCACTTTTCCCTCTTTAGTGTGTTCACACACATCACTACAAAATATGGCAAAATGCCTTGGTTGGTCCTAGTGTGTTCAGGACCAGCTGGAGCACTTTTCCCCTCTTTAGGAGGTTTTCCCCCCCGTGCTAGTGTACACCCATCTTGGGGTATACTTATCATCTTTGTACAGCACATATTCATTATATATCTATCATCTCATTATGTGCTCCCTTGAGCTTCTCTATTGTGTGTGTGTGCATTCTGGCAACCCTATTTCCAACATTTGGTATCAGAGCATACACTCTTCGCCCCTGTGCTACTACCTACACTTCACCATGAGTCGCCTGTCTTCTTGAATCGGATCAAGGAGCCCTTTTGGGAGAAGAAAGAGGACCGTGAACTGTGCATTATTTTGTACTACAGTTTTTCGATCAGATTTTCATTTTAGGCATGTTTTGGGGGTTGTTCGTGTGGTTTTCGGTTTTCGGTGCAGACATCATTGGGGATCGAATTTGCACTTTCTTCATCAAATTCTTGAGTAGTTTTGTTAGATCTACAAAAGGGTGTGCAGATACATGAGAAAGCATCAACAGACACTCACCACACCGGATCTTGTCTATGGGCTTCACATTAGCGATATTGATCTCTACATGGGATTTGGTAGACTTGCCTCTTAGCAAGAAGGCCGTTAATACAAACTAGGTTTACAAGCTCAAACATAGAGAAGATGGCAGTGTTGAGCGATACAAATCTAGGATTGTTATAAAGGGTTATACATAAGAGAAAGCATTGACTATGATGAAACCTTTGGACCCACATGTCGTATGACTACCATGCGGATTATCATTGAATTTTCAGCACATAAAGGTTGGAATGTAGGTTAGCTGGATATCAAAACTGCTTTCTTAAATGGAGATTTACATGAGGAGGTCTATGTATCTTAGCCTTGTGGTATTGTTTAGAAAAGCCAAGAATCAAAAGTATACAGATTGAAGAAAGCTTTATATGGTCTTAAGTAGGCTCCTAGAGCATGGTACGAAAAGATACATGCAATGTTATACGTTGATGATATGCTGCTCATAGGCCCTAATGATGATCATATTTTAGCTTTTATTAGTAGCTGATTTAGAGAAGTCTTTTGAGATGTCAGATCTTGGACCATTGCACTATTATTTGGGCATTAAGTTTTGGCAGCGTAATGATGGCATTGTTATGCTAGAGAGGATAGATGCATTGCTGAAGTGGTTCAATCTTGAAGATTGTAAACCTATGAAGCCAGGTTTATGACTAAGTCTTGAAGATATAGGTGATCATTTTGATGTTGGCTTGTATCAATGCCTTATCTTTTTGTGTAACACCAAGCTTGACATTCAGTATGTGGTCTCAATATTGAGCATATTTATGCATAGCGCAGGTACAAAGCGTTGACAGTCTATCAAATGGGTGTTCCGTTACCTAAAGGGCACTAAGCACTTTGGGTTATTTTATCCCAAGGGGGGTAAAATCACAGTTGCATGTATTTACAGACTTAGAGTGGGCTAGATGTTATGACACATAAGTGTCCACGAGTGGTTTTTGCTTTCGCCTTAGTGATTCATGTATATCATGGCTCAGCAAGAAGAAACCCACTATGGCCACTTCTAGTTGTGAAGTTGAGTATAGGGCAGCATTTATACAACTACAATTGAGCGTGTTTGGCTAAGGCACCTTATTGTGCTGATATAGGTATTGGCGAGTCCTTAGCCACTACCATCTTCATTGATAGTCAGAGTGCTATGGCAGTTGTTAGGAATCCAGTTTTTCATGCTCGCACAAAGCACATTGAAGTGCACTATTATTATGTTAGGGAGAGATGCTCTATAGGGGAAATCATCTTGGCATTTGTTCATGAAGACTCTCCCACGAGAGAACTTTGAAGCCTTTCACGTACTTCCCTTTGGGGACCCTATCACAGTCCAAAGAGCTTGGCACATCTAGTGCCAGCTCACCCCATGTTCACATCATCACTCTAAGGGGGATTTTGGTAGTGATGTGTGAACACGTTAGGACTAGCTGGGGTACTTTTTCCCTCTTGGGGAGGTTTTTTCCCTCGTGTGTTAAGGTATACTTATCATCTTTATATAATACACATTTATTATCTATCTATCATCTCATTGTGTGCTCCCTTGAACTTCTTCGCTCTGTGTGTGTGCGCGCGCGCGCATGCGCATTCCTAGAACCCTATTTCTAACAAATGTGATAAACTTCATGTACATAGTTTCTTAAGACTAAAACTAACCATGGTGAAACAAAGAGCGAGAGGCCTCATTAATATAGTACCATGGCCACCACAATGTAATGTTGTTGACACAAAGGTTGACACTATTGCTTATAGAGTGTCCTCTCACAAGGACCTTGCACCAAATCCCTTGAGTGCTATAGGCACTCCAAATCGCATGCCGAATTCCAATGTCACTCCTTATGGAAGCATACGCTAAAAGTGTGGATTTGATCATGGTTATAAATATTATCCTAACAAAGTGATAATCGCCCCAGTGGTGGCAGATGAGCCTTAACTTGTTGGGTGTACAAGGAACATTAAGTGAACATCAATATGATCCCTATGGCTATCCTTAACAAGCCAGCTTTCCACACTGTATTTTAAATAGTGTCTTCACATACGTTGCCAAATCCCCATGTCATTCCTTATGGAGGCACATGCTAAAAGTGTGGAATTCGATCATGCTTATAAGGATTGTCCCAACAAAGTGATAATTGCCCCAATGGTTGAAACATCAGTATTTGTTAAGTGTACCTTGAGGAGGACTTATTTATACAAACTCCCTAAATGCTATTTCAAGGCTCTAAGCTAAGAATGAGGGCAATTGCCAAGGGAGCATCCATGACTACTAATAAGCAAAAAGCTCAAGCTTTAACCTCAAAGTAAGCAAGCAACTAAAGATCTTGAGACACAAACCCCAAAGGCTATAGTAGCCCTTAAAGAGGTTAATGAACTAGAACCAAAGGTCCATAAGAAGTCCTTAAAGAGTATGCAAAGAACATTAACTCATGATCAATTTTCACGGACAATGATGTCGTGACTATCAAAAGTGGTTTAGATGACAAGTGGTCCAAAGCTGCATCCCCCCTTGCAGAAACAACGAGTGATCTCCTGTTCAAACTTACTCTTCCCAAAGAAAAGATACCCAATAACTACACAAACCTTAAGAAGAAACTCAAAGGGTACCCTAAACCCGGGTTGGAGAAGAAGCAAATGAAACAAACCTAGGGTTGGAGAAGGAGCAAATCAAACAAGACTAGGAGCTTGTAAAGGAAGGTGCATGATGTTGAAGGAGAGCCTAATGGTTGGGTATAAACCACTCAAACCACCTAAGAGTATTGTAGACCCTATTCTAGAGCCAATCATAAAACCTATGATAGCTCTAGAACTTATAAGGGAGCCTCAAAGCACACCAAATGATGACCATTCTCAACAAGCCGTAGAAAGAGCCACTTTGGAGCCTCAAACTCCGGAACCAATTCATACAGACCCCCAGTGCTAGATACAAGAAGGAAGGACTCATTAGGAGGAAAAAGTTAGCTTTCCATGGGTCATCATATTCATCATAGTATTTTCTCTAAGGTGACTAGAACATGACTTTATATCAACCCTTTTCAAAGGCACCATGGGTCATCATATTCATCATAGTATTTTCTCTAAGGTGACTAGAAAATGACTTTATGTTAACTCTTTCAAAGGCACCACCTCACATCCCTTAATGGTGGTTGCCAAATTCAAGCCCTTCGTGTCGTTAGAGGCATCACCACACATCCCTTACAGGTTGGTAGGTTCAATCCCTTCATGTTGATCCCTTTAGAAGCACCACGCCACCACCTCCAACAAATGAGTGTGAATATCGACTGTGGGACATAGCAGGCCTCATAGCCTTCTTGTCCTTAGATGTCTGAGTCTTGATAAGTTCTTGCAAGAAAATTCACAACTTTGGAGAGACTTATCTATTTGGACGAATGGGAATCTAAGAGCCCATACAGTTTTCCTAAAGAGGAGGATAAGCCATGCATTGAGCACTCTCCCTCTATACCCAAAACCAAGGGACAACCAAAAGTTCATGAGAACTAGCTGGTGGGACACTATTTTAAGGGATTCACATGAGACCTCCACTAGATAGTGGGAAAGTAACCTAAACAAGATCACCCTTTAAGGTAATGGGTCAATAAAGATGACGAGGAGCCCACAAGCTTCAAGCAAGCCAAGCCTGTGGACATCTGCTTAGTGCGAGAGGGGTGTGGAGGTTGAGACTCTGTCGTCCTTGAATAATGAATGGAGCAAGAGCTCATGGTTGACTGCAAAACATCACTTTTTTCTCTAACTTTCGTCATTGGATAATGAACATATGGGAAGCATGAACCTGAGAGCATACGAGCATCAAAGAGTATCCGAAATGGATGTGGGTTGGGGAGGCATAGGTGCGTCACAAGCTTAGTGAGCTACGTTATAGATGTCGGTAGTTGGGCATAGGATATGCTTTCTAAAGTTATAAGTGTTGTCAATTTAATCTCCTCTATTAATTCAAATCTAGATTTAGAGTGAATAAATATAAGGAACATGATTAATTTTAATCAATCACAAGTGGGATTGGGAGGTAATGGCGCATTAAGTACTTGCGTAAACAAATCCATAACAAAGCTGGCAAGCATCTCTCTCTCTTGTCCACGTCATGATTCTTTAGTATGTAATGTCCTTGAGTAGCGTCGTGCTCATCTCAGATCGTGCTGAAATTTGTAGCTTCCATGGCAGCAGAGGTATCAGCAGGAGGTGCCCAGGGCCTCATAGAAACTGTTTTACCAGAGCAGCGGGTAGTAGATGGCAAGGTTTTCCCTCTTGTGCTGAGTCCATCTTCACCTAAACCTGATACACCCACCATTTTTCAAACGAACAGGCTCTTTCTAGAGCAGAAGCTCCGTGAGCATGGAGCCCTCTTCTTCAGAGGTTTTCCCTTGCAAAGCTCCTCTGCTTTCCACTCTGTTGTGGATTCCACAGGCTGGAAAACCCTCTCCTACATCGGCTCCGCCCCCCGCACCCAAATCGTCGGGCCCGTTTACACCGCCAGTGATGCAGACCCTAATATTGTCATCCCTTTCCATCACGAAATGGCCCAGGTGAGCCAACCTTACCTGGCAATTTTAGGGTTTTCGAATGGTGCCCATGAGTGTTCCTTTTTAAAGTTCTTGACAAGAAATTAGGGTTTTTGGTTGCGCAACCAGAGATTTAGATTAAAAACTAGGATCAGCAATCAGGCTTGCGGTTAGTTTCTTTTGTTTTGTTTTAGGGATGGAGTTTCTCACTGTTTTAGGGTAAGGGTTTTGACAGGGGATTCAGAGGACCACCTAGAATTTACCAACATGATTTGAATTTACCAACATGATTTACTTTTTTTTTTTTTTTTGTGCATCAACATAGATCACTGATGGCTGGCCTCCCAAAGTCTTGTTCTTCTGTGAGACGCCCGCATCAGAAGGCGGGCAAACTCCGATCGTGATGAGCCATAAGGTCACCGAGCAAATGTGGATAGAGTTCCCCAAATTTATGCAGAAGTTAGAGGAGCAAGGGTTGCTCTACATCAAGGTTCTACCAATGGAGAAGGACCCTTCACAAATTTCTCTGCAAGGCTGGCCTGTTGTTTTTGGGACTACCGATCCGAAAGAGGCCGAGGAGAGGTGGGTATTGTTGTGGGTCATTAGTACTATCCAAGGTATTGTTGTGTTTGCAATATCAGAGTATCACCATAGAGTTTCTTTGGGACTTGTATAAGGGGGAGAATGCTTTTTATTAATGAACCTGCAAGTTGGAGTCTGTGATGGCTGCAGAAGATAAGAGGTTCCTTGTAACATCTGTTACCTTAGAGTATTTGATCTCAGATGGTGTGGTCACATGGTGCTTTGTGCTTTCAGAGCTGCGAAACATTTCAGTGCCAAGGTGGAATGGCTTCCTGGCAGCAAGCTTAAAATGGTGTCTGGCCCTTTCAAGGCCATCAGAAATTTTGGTCGAAAGGGTCAAAATACCTGGTTCAACATGATAATAGCGTACCACTCGGGAGTAAGCCGCAAGTTGGATATCTCTTCAGACCAACCTTATGATGTCGTGTTCGGAGATGGATCTCCATTGCCTGCAGATGCAGTTGAAGCTTGCAGAAAGATACATGAAGATAATAGCGTGGACATCCCTTGGCAGAAAGGTGACTTGATGATTGTGGACAACTTTGCAGTGATGCATGGTAGAAGAGCTTACAAAGTCCCGCGCCAGGTCTTGGTATCTCTCTGCCAGTGATATCTATAGGCTTCTGCGTGTGTAAACACTGTGTGCAAGGGTGTTTGAGACACTGAGAGGGTGTCTACCTATCAATTCCGTGATGAGAGCCATTGGTGGCCTGGAATAGGCTCCAAGCTTCTTCGACTCCATATATGTTACTGTGTTTTTTAAACATACATTGGCACTCAAGCATGTACTAGATTTACCACAGAAAACAGGTCTGCTGCACTCATGTCCATATACATATATATATATATATATTCAGAGTCAAGGTGAGGTTTTGGTTATACTTGTGCTAAGTAGCAATATGCGGACACGATTGGCTGCAACCCACGGATACTGACTTAATGTTGGCTTTAGGCCATTCACTGTATGCATGCGTGCTTTCTTATCATGATGCTTGCAACATGCAAACCAATGTAAGTTTTTGTATGATGCATCAAAGTACACATATGAAAGATATGTCATATTGGGTCGTGGTTGTATCTACACCTTATAATTTTAGGCAGGCACAACAGTAATACTTTATGCCTAATCATATGACATGTGAAAGTCCGGACTCTGGAGTTCTAAAAAATAAAATAGGTCTTCAACTCTTGCACGGATCACAAAACTGACTCCACATATTTTTAATAAAACATTTTAAAAATTCATATGGAGAAAATTGTACCAAATTGTGTATTGTTGCCCATCACTGTATCAGATTTGAGTTTTTTCCAATTGATGATCTTGCTAATCAATCAAATTCTACAAAAACAATTAAAACTCAGCGATACATCACGATTAGAAGGGAAGCGAGTTGCATGCAGCATGAAATGGTGGTGAGGAAGAAGGGGAGAGAATGGAGGGGGGCAAAGGAGAAAAGGGAGGCAAAATTAATTTAATGATTTTCATTTTTTAGTCATTGTTTGTAATTCCCTATTCATATGAACTAGTTGTATGCCTCGTCATTGATGGGTAAGAGTAATCTTGCATGTATAAAAAGAAAAGGCTCGTCCTTGTCGATCGCCAATTAATACAATGGAGAGGTTGTTGTCCAGGAGTCCCAAGGTCACGGGTTCAAGTCTTCATTGTGCAAGCGATGAAGTCTTCATTGCACAAGCGATGCTACGCATGGGTGTGCATGTTGTGTTGTACTTTCTAATTCCAACCAATTCTATATATATTAAAAAAAACACTTGTTTTTAAGGGTGAGTAGAGATAAGCCTTATATTTGAAGCCCATGATGGGCCTCAACTTGCCAACCTATATATAAACGCACCATGTAGAAGCTCCTAAAGCACCAAACTTGGCATATAAATATACATCTAGCGTTCCAATCGAATAAAATGTTGACAATGTTAACATACTTGAACACGTCTTTAAAACAATCTTTAGGCAATTGGATTACACACACACACACTCTCTCTCTCTCTCTCTCTCTCTCTCTCTCTCTCTCACACATGGAGTCGTTATTCAACACGTTTTGTGTTCGAATCTCTCTCGTCGGATAGATCATATTTAGTCTCTTGGGATTGTTCTTACGACGTTAAAAGAGCTTCTTCTTCTTCTTCTTCTCTCTCTCTCTCTCTCTCTCTCTCTCTCTCACACACACACACACACACACACACACACACATGCTATTTTAAATTAATAATTTTTTTTAAAAAAGTACTTTTTTTAAAAGCACAAAAAAAACTCTAAACTAATACACAAACTTAAGACAAAAAATTCTCTCTTTCTCTCTTACATACATGTATTACACACACATACACTTGTCTTTTCAATTAATAAACATTTTAAAAAACTTTCAACATTTTAATAAATCCAACATACATACACACATCCACACGCACTATTCAAATAAAAACATTAGCACCAAAAACTTTCAACATTTTAATAAATCCAACACATACACACATCCACACGTACTATTCAAATAAAAAAATTAGCACAAAAAACTTTCAACATTTTAAAAAAATCTCTTAACCAACATGTAAGCATGTAGCTTGCAAATGGCCACAATTTGAGGTGTAGATTAGATCGCGTTGTTTGTGGTTTGGAAGGGGCATTGCAAAGCATGACTCATCCAAAGCACACACATGCTAAAGCTCTCAACTAACCATGTCACTTAAGACATGCACATAATTCTCTCTCTTTCTCTCTTACAATGCCCTAATTTCAACATGGTATCAGAGCCATGCCTAGAATCCATCAGGTTTATGAGCTCATTATCTAATTAATTAGAATTAGTAGATAATTAAAAAATAATATAAATTTTAGTTAGTTTTCAACTCACCTCTTCATCCCCAGCTGGTGGAGGAGCTCTAGCTCCTTGCATACTCAATCATTAGCTAAACCCTTTTAACCCTAGCTAGCCAACTCTCTTGTGCTCAAGCCTATGCAAGAATCACCTTAAACCGCCAGTGCAAATCGCAGATTTTCGCAGATTAAGAGGCGTTGTTTTTCTGAGGAGTTTTTGCCATTGTTGCTTCATCAAATCAAATCTCTCTAATTCCTCTTAGCCTAAGGTGTTTTCAAGCATGCTCTACAAGCTGGTGAAGACAGAATTCAATTTCATCAAGTCTACAGTGAGATCCAAGCTCTTCATCAAATCTGCAGGTGACTTTGGTAAAACAGAGATTAAGCTTTCAATATTTGGTCAAATCTTGTGTTTATTGGCTTAATCCTCTACTAGACTCATTGCTATTGATGCCTTTGAAAGCATTTGAGCTCATTTGAAGTCTAAGGCACCAGATCTGGACTCCCCGCATACTCTATTTTCTGCACACAAAACAATGGATTAATTTACTAATTAGTGATTAATTAGTGCTACTCACTGTATTTTGGTGCAATTGAGGGTTCAAATTAACCATTAGGTATGTGATACACATCCCTATAACTTCAGATTGCAATTCGGAGTTGGTTTAATACTCCAATCATTCCGTACAAATTGGTTACCCTTGATTTAATGTAATTTTTAGAAAAATTGTGCTGATAAATTTGTGATAATCATCATTTTGCATTTAACCCTTGGTTAATGCTTGTAAATCTCACTCAAAATCAAGATTATTTAGAGCTAGAGTTGCATTTGGGAATGTGCATGAGAATGAATGCTATATGCATTATGTATCGGGCACATTGTATCAGTGTAAATATGGGATCAGACACTGCCCTTGTCCAGAATAAGGCAAGAGGTAAGACCTCCCGCATAAATTTGGGTTTGCATTGCATAATGACACAAGATGAACATCAAAAGCCCAAAGAAACTGTCAGCAAAACATTGAAACATGTTGCTCACATGGAGCAAAAAGACCTGACGGACAAGCTCATGGCCCCAGCCACCAATCTCCTTCCAAGAAGAAGATCCACACCAAGAAAATCTAAAGGAAGCATTGAAGGAAGACATGGACACGAGAAGAGAAGCTGCCACACAAGAAGAGAAGCTGCCACAAGAAGACTGAAAGAAGAGACGGACGCGTGGAGAGAAGCTGCCACGACAAGAAGACTGAAGACAAGAGAAGATGTGAGGCTCCAAAGAGAGGAGCCATGTGAAAATCTCTGAGAGAGAAAGAGAGAGAGACCCCACAACCCAATGTAACCTGCCCCAACAAAGTAAAACCACCTCTGAGCCACCGATGATGTAGGCCACGTGGTAGATAGATGTGTGTGTGAGCACTTTAGTCAAGGTCACGGACAACTATAGTAAGCCTTGGACACATAGAGAGAGAGAGTGTCAAGGACTATGAGTTTAGGGACTCGAGGCACTGGTCGCAGGCTATCAAGTAAGAGAGAAACTTGATATAGGGTCCAGGTGTGCTAAGGTAACTTGAGGGGAGGTGTAGGCACTAGTCGCAGACTATCAAGTAAGGGAGGCAAACTTGGTATAGGTTCTAGGTGTACTAGGAGTATTCACTTGAGGGGAGGTGTTGAAAATACAAGTGAATAGGGTGTGTGCAGGAACAAGCTCTTGGTTAGAGGCTGTAAAAGAGGATGTGTAAATGTGAAAGAACCTGTGAAAAGTTGAGAAGAATGTACTGGGAGAGAATAAAGGGTAGCATGAGAAGATTTAGGAAGTGTGGAGATATTTTGGGAAGTGTGGAGATATTCTGGGAAAAGTGAAGAGGTGGAGAGAATTAGGGAAAAGAGGTGGAGTGAATCAAGGAGAAATCAGTGGGATTTGATGCTTGATATAAACTCTATAAATTGAGGCATTGTCCTAATGAGAATTTGCTGGTTTTTGAGTATCCATGCCTACATTAATCTATTTGTTAATTACCCACTAATTATGTCTTAACTATTTGCTAATCACTTTGTTAATTACCCACTAATTACCCACTAATTATATCTTAATTATTTACTAATCACTTTGTTAATGATGTTGATTCTAGTGTTTGATCCACCATAGCTCATCACAATGCCCTAATTTCAACAAGACACACACACACACACACACACAATTGCTATTAAAATTAATAAAACTTAAAAAAAAACTTTTAACATATTTAAAAAACTCTCCAAATCTTCACACACACACTTCCACAAAGTGAAATTGATCTCTCTCTCTCTCTCTCTCTCTCTCTCTCTCAAACACACACACACACATAGACACACACACTTCCACAAAGTGAAATTGATTTCTCTCTCTCAAACACACACACACACACTTAAACAAAAGAGAAATAATATTAAAGAGTTGCTCTCTCTCTCTCTCTCTCTCTCTCTCTCTCTCAAACACACACACACACACTTAAACAAAAGAGAAATAATATTAAAGAGTTGCTCTCTCTCTCTCTCTCTCTCTCTCTCTCTCTCTCTCACACACACACACACACACACACACACACACTTAAACAAAAGAGAAATAATATTAAAGAGTTGCTCTCTCTCTCTCTCTCTCTCTCTCTCTCACACACACACACACACACACACACACAAAGTGAAATCTCTCTCTCTCTCTCTCTCTCTCTCTCTCTCTCTCTCACACACACACACACACACACACACACACACACAGACACAGACACATGTTGTTTTAAATTAACAAAATATTTTAAAAAACTTTCAGCATTAAAAAAAAATCACACACAAACTTAAGGTACGCAAATAATTCTCTCTTTCTCTCACATACACACCTACACACACACACACACCCACCCACCCACCCACCCACACCCACACACACACACACACACACACACACACTTGCTTTTTAAATTAATAAACATTTTTAAAAACTTTTAAAATTTTTAAAAATCCAACACACATACATGTGCACACCCACACACACACACGCTTTTCAAATCAATAAACATTTTAAAAAACTTCCAACATTTTTAAAAAACCAACACACATACACATACACACGCACACCCATCCACACACACACACACACACGCACACACACACACACAAAATGATTTATTGATCTCTCTCTCTCTCTCTCTTACACACACACACACACACACACACACGCACACACCTACACACACACACACACACACACCCACACCCACACAAAGTGAAATTGATCATATTTGGTCTCTTGGGATTGTTCCTACGACGTTAAAAGAGCTTCTTCTTCTTCTTCTTCTTCTCTCTCTCTCTTACACACACACACACACACACACACACACACACACACACACACAAATGAAATCAATCTCTCTCTCTCTCTCTCTCTCTCTCTCTCTCTCTCTCTCTCTCTACGCACACTCACCCACACAAATGAAATCAATCTCTCTTACACACACCCACATAAATAAAATCTCTCTCTCTCTCTCTCTCTCTCTCTCTCTCTCTCACACACACACACACACACACACACACACACACACACACACACACACACACACCAACACGCGCATTAAATAATCTCTCTCTCTCTCTTTCTCTCTTCTACACACACACACACACACACACATACACAAATGAAATCAATCTCTTTCTCTTACACACACACACACACACACAAACCCACACACCCACACAAACAAAATAAATCTCTCTCTTACACACACACACCCACACACGCACACGTTAATTAATCTATCTCTCTTACACACACACACACGTGCACTTGTTATTAAAAGTAATAAAACTTTAAAAAAAACGTTCAACATATTTAAAAAACTCTCTAAATCTTCACACACACACACCCACACCCACACACACACACACACACACACACACACACACACACACACACACACAAAGTGAAATCTCTCTCTCTCTCTCTCTCTCTCTCTCTCTCTCTCTCAAACACAGACACTTAAACAAAAGAGAAATAATATTAATCAATCTCTCTCTCTTACACGCACACCCACACAAAAACACGTTAATCAATCTCTCTCTCTCTCTCTCTCTCTCTCTCACTCTCTCTCTTGGCAAGACAACACATAGCAACACGGACGTGAGAGGAGGGGAGGGAGGCGACGACTAGTAGAGAGACTGCAAGCAAACAATCTCTCACATAGACACACACACACATTAATCGATCTATATAGATACAAACATACATACATACATACATACATACATATCTACTTACATACATACATACATACATACATACATACATACATACATATATATATATATATATATATATATATATATATATATATCACGTGCGCACACACACACACACACACACACACACACACACACACACACCGCGCGCACACACACACACACACAGCGCAAGGTTGCAACCCTTGACAAGATTACACACACCAATATATATATATATATATATATATATATATATATATATATATATATCACGCACGCACACACACACACACACACACACACACACACACACACACACAGCGCAAGGTTGCAACCCTTGACAAGATTACACACACCAATAGAGTGTAGGACACCGTCAAGGAGGGGAGGGAGGTGACGGGGACGGGAGGCAATGGCCAACATAGACCATGGCGGCTGCATGCAACCCTCGTCAAGATTACACACACCAATACAGTGCATGACACCATCAAGGAGGGAAGGGAGGTGACACGGATAGGAGGTGACGGCCAACACAAACCAAGGCGGCTGCATGTAACCAATATATATATATATATATATATATATATATATATATATATATATCTCACACACACATGACACAGGGTTGCAACACAGTGCAAGGAAACTGGAAAGACGGGCTTACCTCGACAAAGAGATACACGAACAGACCGAGAAGGGGAGGCACGCTAGAGCACGTCAATGACACAGAGATACACAAACAGACCGTCGAGGAGGGGGTGCAATATAGTAGACCGAGGGAAGGCGACGACCAAATGGGAGCACCACACTTGCACAACAAACAAAACAAACATATTAGAGAAAATAAAGTGCGAGAGAGAGAAAATGAGAGAGGGGAGAAGCTTACCAGCCGCACACAAAAGACACGGAATCACACAATGAACGAAGAACCAATTTGAAATACTACCTTTTACGTCACATTGAAGGAGGAGGAGGCTCCATGCAGTGCCCGCCTTTTGTAACCTGCGGGCGGCGGGCTGATAGAGAGCGCGAGAGCTGTGGAGTTTGACTACAATAGCGAGAGGGGTTAAAGGAGGAGGCGGCTTTGCAATCTGTGGTGGGCGACAGAGGGACCTGCAACCTGTGGGTGGGCGGCTACATGGACATCAAAGCTCAAAACAATCTGCCACGTGGAGGGTGGGCGGTTAGCCTTGTAAATTATATAGAGAAGGGATTTGTTGCCAAAGAGATTGGTAAGCTTTGCGAACACTTGTAAAAAATGTATGAAAATACTTCAAAAAAAGTGCGGAGTTTTGTGGGAGTCACAAATTGCTTGGAAATACTAAGAAAATTGATGTTTGGCGACACCTATGCTTGAGCCATGATCATTGCCATTGGTCAAGCAACTTAAATTTTAACATAATCGAGCATTCATAACTCCCATCACGTTGTTCAGTTTGCTCATGTTTGTATAGCCTTGGTGTACATGGTATCATTTTCATTGCCATCTCTCTAAATTTTTGAAATGGCCTTCAAGTATCCTTTTATGTTCGAGGCAAACGTTTTGGCACATAAAATTTTTTAGTGTAGACTTTGAGACATACACCTAACCACGAAGCCATTGATTCCCACAAAAGGCACTTAAAATAGAAGGAAAAGAGAGATAACAAGGAGGAGAAATGGGAAAAATAATTTTCTATAGAATAAATTGATGGACTAGGACCACAAAATAATGGATTGTTTAATAGGCCTTAACCCCACCCCTTTCAGTTTGCCACCTCCTTGCTCTTGCTTGGCCACATTAAAGAGAGAGAGAGAGTGAGTGAAAAAAACCACATTAAAGAAGTGAAGCATATAAATTAGGGAACTCGTCTCTCTCTCTCTCTCTCTCTCTCTCTCTCTCTCTCTATAAGACCCTAATTTATGTGTGTTCATGCTATTAATTAATGACCGTTTTTATATGAGTTAATTTTATAAACCTAAAAAATGCAAGGTGCATAAAAGAAAGTTTTCATACCTCTCTCTCTCTCTCTCTCTCTCTCTCTCTCTCTCTCTCTCTCTCTCTCTCTCTCTCTCTCTCGTGCTTGAGAAAGTTTTCATACCTCTCTCTCTCTCTCTCTCTCTCTCTCTCTCTCTCTCTCGTGCTTGAGAAAGAGCGCATGAGCTTGCATTGACCATTCCTCACTACCTAACCATATCTTTGTCTCTCTGAGGCGCACAGGATGATGGAGGCCATCCTAAACTTACGTGTTTGTTTGGTGAACACTTTTGAGCAAGACTAGATGATGCCAACCCATGTTTTTTGTCTTGTTCCAAGCTCTAGTGGAGTTAATAGGCATTGTAAGCACTAGATGGAGCTATTCTCATGAAAGGATGAATCTTTACATGTGGGGGAAGTTGGGTTGATATGCAATGGTAAGGATGTGGAGGACTTTTCAAAGAATTGTATCTAGGTTACAATAGTGGACCTTTGAGAGCGAGGTAAATCATTCCATTCATAACAAGAGTTTCTTTGTATTAAGGGTTGTGAAACTAATGTCTACTTGTTTGTTGATAGTTGTCTTGGTAAAACTACTTATTAAGAGCATACATGTCTCGAGATCTATGTAAGCTTTCGTGGGAAAATAGGCATGTATCGAGGATTGAGACAAATTAGGATGCACATATTCAAAGGAATGTTGGGGTATATGCATGACCCACACTTTAAATTATTTTTACACAAATTTCACACTTTATGGTCAAGTAGGTTTAAAGAATAAGGTTTGTTTGACAATCATAGATCTAGACAAGACGGCTTATGTATAATATGGATAAATATTTGTAATAGGCTTAGCATAATTACTCAACTCTTTTGAGGATGCTTTATACTTGGAAATATTATCCACCAGTATTATGCATTTGTGAAAATGGGATGGATCACAGAAGAGCATCGACCATTTGGAAGGTTATGAAAATTCCACTCTTTAGTGATAGCATTGATGCACAACAAATCTTCTTTATGAGAAACCAATGTAATAGTTGCTTTCAAGGAGAATGCAACTCATGATCTTAGAAAAAAGCAAAGATGAAGCAGAAAAGGCATCACTGGCTCGAGGAACAACCCCATAATTATCTTCGATGAAGAAAATGAGGATTCAATCCAGGACTACTTTGACCGATATTTTTTCGTATTATGTGAGCTAGTTTGCAAAACTTGAAAAGGTTCAATTTTGATGGAAATAGCTCTAATGTCTCCTCACAATACAAAGGACACAATTTTCTTTTTTAGTTCTCTTCACCTACTCATTGGAATTTGTCTATGGATGTTTCTAGCATGATAATTCATGTGTGCAGACTTACATGTATGTTTATATGGCATGATAATTCATGTGTGAAAGAGGTTGTATTATGCAGAGCTCTGTTTTGAGCATTAAATCATGTGCATACAATTAGTTCTATGCTTTTGGTCTAAAGTGTTTGGACTTCCATCATGCAGAATATGATACTCATGGAGGTTATTTGTATAACTCTAATTTGAGCAATATATATCATGTACATTCAATTCCACAATGTTTGTTTTCAAAAACTATATCTAGTTAATGAGGATTGTATAGTCAAGTCTTGGAAGGTGTTCATCTAGACACATCAACCAATGTTCATTGCCAATTTGTTTTTGTTTTTTTTTTTGTAGCTAAAGTTGCATTAAACTAATTAGCAGGGGTGTTAGCCCTTGGTGAGATTTTCTTGGATAGCATACTAGAACAAATAATATGTAGCACCGACTTCAAAATTAAGCGTAAATATGTTAAGGATGATTATTGATTCGTTCATTAAGAGCACATTCAAAAATCTAAAATAAAAACTAACTCCATCAAATCTACATGTGGCATGCATTTTGTTACCTCCATCCTCTCCTATCCCCCCTCTCTTCTTCTTCTCTTTGGGGTGAGGTTAGTGTACCTCCACTTGGGATGTGTGTTATAACAAAACTATATATCCTTTAACACCGTGATTAATGTGTTTAATTAGCTATGTGCATTGGTATGATATGGTCAAGATTAATGTGTTTAATCACCTGTGTGCATTGATTAATATTATTTTTAATGTAGGCAATGAATGAGTGGCGGATTATGTGTTAATTACGAGCAAAATTATGTGTTAATTATGAGCAAAATTATGTGTTAATTGCGAGTGGAATTATGTGTTAATTGCGAGCGGAATTATGTGTTAATTGTTGCGAGTGGAATTATGTGTTGGACCATTATGGGATATTTTGGAAGACATGTGAACACCTTTTATGGTTTTATATTTAGGCATCAATATTTTTGTAAGGCTAGGGCCTCGTACCTTTGTATAGGCCACATAGTATTTTATACTTTTGGTAGGCCTACGACTTTATATTATTGCTTGCTATATTTTTGTAGAGCTTTTACGCTTAAAAACTCAAAAACACTTGTGCTTTTTTTTTTGGAAGTTATCTTTTTGAAAGACAAGCTTTTTCTAATGCATATAAATATGGGTGAGTAGTACAAGGGCCATAATCATCCATGGGAGATTCAACCCACTCTTGTTTCAACGGTGGCATCTACTCTATTCTTCATCTCACTTTATTTATTTAATTTTGTTTATTAAGGTTTATGATTTTAATTTGTGCAATTATATTTTATGCTCTAATTTTTGTGCTTGAGAATTATAGTTCCTTCTCCAAGTGTCATAAAGGCCCTAACAGTGGTATTAGAGCTTCGGGGGACCACTCAAGGAGAAGGATTTTTAAAGAAAAATTTAAAAGCAAGGTTTACACAATTATTTGGTTCAAAGAAGGCCAAAGATTAAAGAGAGCAAATTTTTGGAAACCTTTGGGCAAAAGGGTTGAATGGTTTATGGAAAAGTTGTAAATCATTGGATGTATATCTAGATCAAGGGCTACAAATCCTTATCACCTTTCTCCTAAAAACCGCTTTCCATTTTTCAAATACCACCCATAGCACACAGTAAAGAAGAAGAGACGGGCGACCGACGACGATTGGGGCATAAAAAGAGGAGAGAGAAAAAGTATTTGGCAGCGGTTCTTGTGCTAAAACGGGTAGGAAAGAGAATGAAAGAGATAAAAAGGAATCCGGTGGCTCACAAGGTCTCCACGGTTGAGAATTCTCTTTTTTCTTCAAAAATTATAAATTATAGATTGGAGGCTTTACTTAATACTGTCAATTATGGATTCTGTGGTTTGGGGTGCTCATGAAAATCTAAAATTAGGGAAAGGATCTTCAGCCCATGCTCTTTCCATCCATAAGGCTAGATTTTGGAGAGGATGGGATAATGAAAAGGTGTTTTTACTCCTGTACGTTGGTCGCTTTGCTACTTTTTGTTTTTTCAAAATCTTATATTAAAGCTTTAAGTCTTAAAGATTATAACATAAGCTTTACAAGGCATACTTTAAAGCTTACATAAAAGTAAAGTTTAAAGACTCTCAATCTAAGCTTACAAATTCTCCCAAAAGATTTAACGCTTTACTAAAATGCTTTAGCATTTTCTTTTCAAAAGCTTTTATTATCAAAGTTTTAAAACCTACTAGTGGCTTGACCCATCCCTGACGGGCAAGAGTATTCTTATTTGTCGATCACAAATCAGTGCAGTAGAGAGAGGTGTTGCTCTAGAGTCCCAAGATCATGGGTTTTCAAGCCCTCATTGTTGCGAAAGCGATGGCATGCACGGGTGTGTTTTTTTTCTTACTTTCTAATTCCAAACAATTGAAAAAAAAAGAAACGCTTATCTTTGAAGGGTAAGTAAGGATAAGCCTTATATTTGAAGCCCATGAGATGGGCCCCATGGTCCCTAACTTGCCAACCTATATATATAAACACACCATGCTTGCCATATATATACTCCTAAAGCACTTAATCTCATTGAATAAAGCACCAAACTTGGTGTAAATAAATAGCTAACATTTCAACCCAAAATAATGTTGACAATCTCAACACACCTGAACAAATCTTTAAAATAATCTCATTGAATAAAGCACCAAACTTGGCGTAAATAAATAGCCAACATTTCAACCCAAAATAATGTTGACAATCTCAACACACCTGAACAAATCTTTAAAATAATCTTCGGACAATTGGATTCTCTCTCCTTGGAAGCCTATAGTCCTCACCTCCATCTGACAAAAAAACATTAGCTAGTGCAAGATAAACTTTTCGTGGAAAAAAAGAAGGAAAACAACAAAACCTTACAGAACTCATTTGGTGGATCAGACTTGTAGACATCAAACCAAAAAATTTATGTATTGTCAAGTGCCTATGACTTGAAAATCTAATCTATCAGGCTTTTCATAGTCCACAAACATTACATGTACATGAAGTTGATCCACGATCTTTTGTAATCTCAGAGTGTAAATGTGAGATCCATCTGCCCCCTCCGTGCACCGGACTCCCGGTAGCTGATAGCGGAAGCAGCCCCTTCATGCGCGGGGCAGGTTTCTCAATCGGGGCCTCGCCCACGAATGTCCGGGCACGAGACTAGGCTGGTGGTCACTCCGAAAACCAAAATCGGGAAAATTTTCCATGCCCGAAAAGCGGGGAGGATTCCACCTTTTTGAATTTTCTTAACAATTTTTTTTTCTAACGAGATCAATTCTAAACTATCCTTCACCTGAATAAACTAGATAGAAGGAAACTATCGCTGATATAATTTGATCATTTGAGTAATTTCAACGCTTTTTTCCTAATCAAGATCAGGCACAGTCGTTGATCCACTCAATTGAGAAATTTATCAGGGAATTAACTAGCTACTCGAATCCTAGCGTAATCCTAAGATTTCTCAGTTTGATTATTAAAACTGCACTGATTCCAGCCTACCACCCGGCCCATGGGTTAGCCACCACCCTGCCCCACTGGAATTGGTAGATCCAAACAAGTACTCACCCACCCATAATTGAAATGCCTTTCTTAACTTTAGCTTTAGAAAATAGATACGCACACACTCCTCTTTAAAACAGATATGATCACAAATTTCATAATTCAAAATTTCCATTCAATCCCTTGTTTCACAAAAACAGTACCAATCTGGACTCTCCGTTGGGACCAGCTGGTCAGCTTTCCGTTGGGACCAGCTGGTCAGCTCTCCGTTGGGACCAGCTGGTCAGTAACGAGATCCAGTAACATATTACAATAATCATTTCGTCAACATACATATATATATCTTCCTCGACATACGTATGGGTGTCCTAAGCACCGCGAGCCCGTGCATCGCCTGGTCAGAACCCTCCAGGATCCTCCTTAGGTGTCCTGGTACTTCACTCAAGGACCGCTTCGTCGGCCCTCGCCTATCGTACCGGAAGCACACCATTTTTCACCATACCCGAGCTGGTCAAGACCTGGGCAGGTTTTTGCCGCGTGAGTTGTCCCTCGAACACTCCCTGCCAGCTGTTGCAACCGAACTTCCCTTAGATAAACATATATGCCAAATGCTCCCTCCAGCATTCTGGCGTAAGACAGTCCTTTAAGAAAACAGGGTTTCTATGCAAGTTTTCAGTTTTGATTTTGTTTGAAAACCATGAATAATCTTAAATCCGTATTCCAATACTTCTAGATCTAGGTCTGAATTCCAAATAGAATTCTTCGAATTCTGTTAACTTGATCCTCAGATCAAAATCAAGTCTTAACTTAGTTTCAGATTCGGTGGGGGATTTGAGTACATTTTTCTTGAACTGGGCACATCGTCATGGATTGAAATTGACGAAGGAATTAGGTCTTGGTCAATAGTCTGAATTAGAGTTTGGGTCTGGAAAGGTTCTTCCTAAACTATCTTTCTTGAAAGGTTCGAGCTTTTTCTAAATTTCTTTCGACGAATATTTGCTTACAGATTTCTAAAACATGAATTTCTTATGAGGAATAAAATAATCATTTATCTTGATCTCCGACTTCGATAGTTTAATTGAATTTTCTCATTACCATCATAGTGAATATGAAACGGTAGCATTTCTTCTCACAGATTATCTACTTATTCATTTTTCCAATTTTTACGAAAATCAAACAGAGGATTAAGAGAACCCTTATTTAAATATAATCATTCTAAATGCATCTATTTATGCATAAAATCTAATTCTGATGAAAGTCACATTTTTATCATCATAAAAATCATTTATGATGAAAATCACTCTTTTAACATGAAAGAATTTCTTTTATGCATACGTTTATACATACAAATCATTTATGATGAAAATCACTCTTTTAATATAAAAGAATTCCTTTTATGCATATATTTATGCATACAAATCATTTATGATGAAAATCACTCTTTTAATATAAAAGAATTTCTTTTATGCATATGTTTATGCATACAATCATTTATGATGAAAATCATACTTTTAATATTAAAAAATATCTTTTATGCATATGTTTATGCATAAAAATCATTTATGATGAAAATCACACTTTTAATGTAAAAAAATATCTTTTATGCATATGTTTATGCATAAAAATCATTTATGATAAAAATCACACTTTAATATAAAAAAATATCTTTTATGCATAAAAAATCATTTGTGATGAAAACCACACTTTTAATGTAAAAAAATATCTTTTATGCATAAAAATCATTTATGATGAAAATCACACTTTTAATATATATAAAAAATCTTTTATGCATATGTTTATGCATAAAAATCATTTATGATGAAAATCACACTTTTAATATAAAAAAATCTTTTATGCACCCATTTATGCATAAAAATCATTTATGATGAAAATCACACTTTTAATATAAAAAAATATCTTTTATGCACCCATTTATGCATAAAAATCATTTATGATGAAAATCACACTTTTAATATTTAAAAATATCTTTTATGCATATGTTTATGCATAAAAATCATTTATGATGAAAATCACACTTTTAATATAAAAAATATCTTTTATGCATATGTTTATGTATAAAAATCATTTATGATGAAAATCATACTTTTAATATAAAAAAATATCTTTTATGCATATGTTTATGCATAAAAAATATTTATGATGAAAATCATTCTTTTATGATCAAAATAAAATTTCAATAAGCTTCCTTCTATACATAGAATTTAATTCTAAAGAACGTAACACTTTTTTTTTATAAAATATTTTTAGTAAGCATTTTTCTATACCTAGGATGAAAAATAACACTTTAAGAATACATATACGATGGGAATTACTCTTTTTGAATAAAAAAGTAAAACTTATTTTTTACAATTTTAGAAAAATATCGCCATAACCTCCTTTGTATGGCTGACCATTTTTCAATTTTTAACTCTCTAAAATTAATTAGAAGTTCACCAAGAGTATTTAAATCATTCTAATGTAAACATTTTCTACTTTATCAAAGAGAAACATTATGAAAAACTTGATTTTATCCATTAATCATTCATCTAGGATAAGAATGGTTGGATTTACTAAAGAAGAGAGGGGAATGCCTTTTTTCAATGAGGCATAACATCATATTCAATTTAGAGAAGACAAAAATCATAAAAAAATCATAAAATGAATAGAAAAGAGAAGAATCTCCAACTTACGAAGGAATTTGAGAGATTTCCTTTGGCTTGATGGTTTGAGGGTTCTACTCTTGTTTGAAACAAGAGTGGCCACCAATCTTTAGAAGAGGGAAGGTAAAAAAAACTAATGAATTATGAATAAATTCACAGTTTTTTGGCTCTTGGGAGAAGTAGGATAACAGTGCAAAAACACTATTAAGCTTCAACAAAGGGGAAGGCTTCTATTTATAGGAAAAAGTGAGCTTCTAACCAAGCCAACTCTCCCACACATGTGAAATAGGCACCTCCTTCATGAGGGAAATTTCCCCATACTAAGGTGTCAAAAATGCATCATTTCATCTAAATATCTCTCTTTTTTAACTATTACCCTTGTCCTTAGTCAACTCTTCATCTTATGTGAGTATTTACTCATTTTTGGGGGATTTTCCTTTTATTCTTCTATTTATCTCCTTCCTACATTTGGATGAATCTTATTGGTCCATAGGAACCTTAATTTAAAATTTCAAAAAAATCTTGATCCCCAGGATAAT